>NC_039264.1:15200018-15370018 GCF_003368295.1 Carassius auratus
AGCTTTGATATGGAAACATCTTTCTCTTGTTCCTCCCAGATAACCTTCACCATGTCAAAGAAGGGAAAGGAGGAGGTCTCTGACATTTCTCCGGTCTTATTCCTGGACACAAGTGGACAATCAATGCGCTTCTATGTGAGACCCGGCCCAACTAAAACACAGCTTTACCCTCTGGTAACTAACGGAGGAGGCACTTTGTGTCGCAATCAAGAGCCCGGAGCCATTTTGCTGATCGATCCCGTTGATGCGACTACTGTGAAGGCGAACCCTGGACAAAAGTACATCTCTACGAAATACATCAGAGATTGTGTGGAGCAGAACCTGCAGCTGAATCTGGATGACTACGTGATTAGCGTGGGACCGTCTGTCCAGACGAGGATGGCGACCCGTCATCAGAGCAATGGGCGCTTGGGTTACTCGCCTGAAGACGACGCAGCCATCTTGAAGTTCATGGAAAAGCGGCAACATGAAGCCAAGGGCAACCGGGTTTGGAAAGAAATGGAGAAACGGCGCGTGACTGGGCACAGCTGGCAGTCCATGAGGGATCGGTTCCTAAAACACCTTCAGAACAGACTCATGAAGAAGAGTCCCACGAAAAGAAAACCGCTTTGTTTTACGCAAAGCCCCTTGCGTAAGAAGAAAGTCACAGAGAACTCAGACCCGGAGACTGATACCTTACAAAACTCTCCTCAGAAGTCTGTCGTTGGGTCGGATTCATCAGAAACCCAGATGGCCTCGGAGAACAGCGTGTGTCCAGCTGTGAGGACTGACCCTCAGTCTTCTCCAGAGAGGGCCAGTTCTCCTCCAGATGCGACGGATGCTCCAGGAGAGCCGCCGCAGGCCTCAAATCACGACAGTCAGGACGAGTCTCCTGTCCTGGTCCAAGAACAAGAAACACCAGAGCCTGAAATGTCTACAAGACTTGGATTAGATGAAGGTTGTGATGGACAAGAAGTTCCAGATGGTAATGCTATTCATGGTTTTATTTATTTACCAAGTTCTGCTTGTAAACCCTCTCCACTTTTTTTCAAATTCAGGATCAAAGGAACATTCATCTCCCAATACAACAAGACAAAGTGCCGGCAAAACTACCACGCCGGACTCTAGTAAACTTGGGATTCTTGCAAAAGCTGCAAGAGAATTTGAGGACTCAGATGTGGTAAGACTGAACAACGTCACCCCTGACTAGATATAAATGGACCTACTTGTTTTAAAGTTCAAATTAGGGATCCACAATAAATATTGGCACAGTATTGAATGCACATCTCATCAGTAAAGGCGGTGTGTAGAGATTTACCGCTGATTACAGAACCAGCTTTACTAATGTGATGCACATTAATGTTATGCCGATATTTATCGTGCGTCCCTAGTTCAAATGCATTTCATATTTAATATAACTCTGATGAAAGATTTTCCAGTAATCTAGGAGTTTAATTTAAGTGTGTTAATATGTATATATACTCTTTAAAATGCTATATATGTAACATTTGAATATTGTGGTTCATGAAAAAAGTTATATATTTTTTTAACAGCAATTATTAGGATGTGTATTTAGAAAAAGAAAATAGAAATATATATCTTTTTTTAGCCTGTAATTTGCTCCACATGACATCTTTAGAGTCTAGAAAACTAAAACATTTCTTTAAAATAAAATGCAGGTTTTTCAAAGTCATATGAAACCAACTTGGATATATTTCTAAAAGCTTTATGTGTTTTTTTCTAGCTAGATGTTAGTTTTCCACTTCATGCACTTTCTTAAATTTCATTGACCTATTTGTTTTCAACTTTACTCTCCATTCGTTTTATAACTTAATCCTCCAAAATACATTTGTAAATGGATAGTTGTCTGGCATTTTCAGAAACTTCTTAGACCGCTGGCTTTGTTAAAAAAAATCTCCAAAACGCACTTCACTGACTTGAATGTGTTTCCACAGATGGATGAAAGTGAAGAAGGCGAGGATCCATTTGAAGCACCAATCGCCAAGCCGTCAGATGCACAAGAGAGTTCAGCATCGTCTACAGCACTCAATAGAGAACCAGAAACTCAAGCTGAGCTTAACCAAAATGGCCTACAGGAAGCTGTTTGTCCCTCTCCATCGCCCGAGGAAGAGCGTCCTGGTCCTAGTTCCAGAGCCGTCCCTGTGTCTTCATCCCACGTCTTCATCCTTGACTCCGAGTCACAGGACAAACACGAGAGCCAAACGAGAGAACCTCCAGAGGGTGCTCCCTCCAAAGACTTGGTAGAACAAGTCGAGAACTTGATGACTAAGACCAAGAAAGATCTGGTCGAGGTGACCAAGGCACTGTGGAAAGCCAGTGGTGACTTGGCAAGAGCTCAGGTGTATCTGCAAGACGGCTATGACCAACAGGTTCACGGGCCTGTCTGGACACATCTGGACGATCAGATCCTCCTGGTGGCTGATCCGTATGAACTCGAGCAGCTTCAATCCAAATACGGAGCCGATGAAGTGACCAGGAGAAGAGATTTCCTCACGGCTGGCATTAACTGAGAGGATTTGTTTGGTTCAGTGGCTGTTTTCTGAAACCAGCAACTCGACTAGACACAACTAGTTCCTGTTTTCTTCCAATTTTGTATAGTTTGGTAAAATTGTGATTAATGTTGATACATTTCTAAATGAATTTTGATAATCATTACATTGATAAATGTATATTAAAGTATTTTTATTGTTTTAAACAATATTATTGAATGATTGTTGTCAGACATATTCACATTTACCACTACATATCTTTCAGTTAGATACATCAAATTAGAAATACTACAGGCTAAATACCTTAAATATAACTTACTGAATTTTTAGATGTGGAAAAATATACTTTCAAACCTAAGTTTTTTTGCCAAATAGTCATTTACTGTTATTCAGCGACATTTCGCGGGAAAAATCCAGTCAGGTTATTGGAATCCATCCACTGATTTTTCCTTAACCTATTTTGCAAGTTGCTTGGTTAAAACTGAATTTGATTTAAGGTATTTCATTCACAGCATAGCTTTGATACGGCCAAATGTCATAATTGTCTTTAACGCTTTACTGTGTATTTCAATTTTAACGGTTATTTAAGGACTGAGGCGTAAATTACCAATGTCCAGAATACTACTGAAGAGTCATGTGACAACTGTTACTTTTCTCAGCGCTGTTCACGGTGGACCAATCACTGCCGTTTGTGTTTACTGTGATGATTTCCTAATTTAATCAGATACAAATGTAATAGATAAATATAGATTTAACTCCATAAAGCCCTCCAACGTCCCCTATTGGAGTAAATTTTAGGAAACAGTTATCATTTGCCATCCAGTGGTCTTTTATGCATTTCATGGTTCGCATTCGTACATGTCTAAACCTATTTTGTCCCAAAACTCGTTCCATAGCCGTGAATCGTATGTGTTAAAAGAACTGGGCGGCACTTTTGCTTTCTTGCAACTGTTTCGTGCTAGTCACACAACTAAATTCCTGCAGAGGGCTCTTTGTGGCTCATAAAGCCGTTTGCCTCATTGATTCGTATTCAAATCTTTTTTTGTGTGTGTGTTAAAGGAGAATTCTGTATATTGGATTGGATTGTATAAACACCGTAATGGATCGATTCCAAATAGTGACAATCGACATAAAATTGATAAATTAAATGATGTTGTAAGTAAGACGTCTATGATTGGTCCAGCCCAAAAAGCGATTAGAAAAGTAACAAGAAACACGCCGTCACTAAAACATTTGAAACTGCCTCCCAGACACTTATTTACGCATGAATAACGACAATATAAATAACTCTGAAATAGAACAAAACATAGAACATATAACATTTATTTGATATAAATCCATCGTAACTGACTAATGAGAGACACTCTCCGGGCCACCAAGCCCCGCCCATTTAATCACTCGCGTTCATTCACGTCATCCTGCCTCTTGCTGTATTTCTACGCTTAAAGGCAGTGACTGTAGTCACATTTAAAGAGGAGAGCCTAACAACAAAATCTGCTGTTCACTAATAAACACAACCCACCAAATCAGTGAGTACCGCAGGAGAAACTAGCCAAACAACTAGCGTTAACGTCGCAGTATATGTGTATTTGTTTAATTTGTCATGTTATGATAGCAGCTCTGGCTGTCTTGTGTTCAACACGGAGGCTGAAACACACTAAATATTGTTTTTATTCCACATATACTGGTCATTTTATATCCCCGGAAGTCATTAAATGATGTTTTAATTGGTTATAAACACATAGTTTATGCTGTTCATGTCGTTAAGACGTTATATTAGCGGGTTATTGGCTAAAGAGAGAGTATGTTTATATATGTGTGTTTATGTTTGCTCACATAACAGCATGCAAACATTAAAACTACAAGTTATTTACAGGTTTCATTGTAGTTTGAGACTGTTGTCAAAAAAAAATTCTAGTCTACTAGTCAGCATTTTATTTATTTATCTGTATTCTTTACCCTATTGTTGTCAGACTATAGGATACTATATATAATGTAACACTATAAATGTGTACTATAGTTAATTATGATCTTATAATTGGTCTGTCCAGCAGCAGTATGAGCTCAAAGGGTGGCACTGCCCTGTCCCGACGCAGCTATCGCCTGGCATCCGACACAGACAAGCCCAGAGTCGCAGGTATGTCCTTATAAAGGCCATGTCAACCCACTGGAAGTGGATCCTCAATCTTCAAATGCACATGTCTTGATGTGTCTTGTTTAGGGATTGTCAATGAGAAGTTACTGAGCGACTATCTGCACCATGTGTTTCCTGCCTCCAGTAAGCCAGGACCGGCGTCAGCGGCGTACAGGTCAGTGGATCACACAGGATTCGGGTCCTCTGCTTTGATCTTTTGTTTGTAGAGTATTCCTCTCTGGGGGCTTTTGTCTTGTATGCACAAACAAACACATAAGCACATGCACACACTACTGGTCAAAAGTTTGAAATGATTAATATTTCTTAAAGTTTTCAAAAGAAGCCTCTTATGTTCAGCGTGGGTGCATTTATTTGATCAACGATGCAGGAAGCAAAAAAAAAAAAAATGACACTCTAAAATGTTACACTTTTAAATAAGTGTTTTCAATGTTAATATGTTGTAAAACGTAATTTATTCCTGTGATCAAAGCTGTATTTTCATCTTCATTACTCCAGTCTTCAGTGTCACATGATCCTTTAGAAATCATTGCAGTATGGTGGTTTGCTGCTCAGTTATTCTCAAATATTATTGATGCTCAGTTATTAGTAATGGCTCTTATTAATGTCAATTTTAAAATGATCACTATTTCCGTCAAACGTGATGATTTTTTTTTTCCCTCTCAGGATTATTAATGCATATAAAGTTCAAAAGAACAGCATTTATTTGAAACTAAAATCTTTTGTAACATTATAAATTTCTTTACTGTCACTTTTGAACAATTTAATACATCCTTGCTGAATTATTTGCATATTTTTTGGGGGGTATATTTATTTAAATCTTACTTGCTCCAAACATTTGAATGGTAGTGTATCACAGTTTCCATTAAAATGTGATCCTGGATCACAAAACCATTCATAAGGGTACATTTTTTAAAAGCATAGGACAATATTTGTTCTGAGCAAAATATAATGACAACTCATTCACTCACACACTATCATTATCATTTACTTAACATATAATGTGACAGAGCTTACAATGAAATTTGCAAGCAATATTTACAGAGGATTTGATGACTAATGATCTAAAATGTGATTACTTAAATTGTGAAAGTGAAAACAATATATATATATATATATATATATATATATATATATATATATATATATATATATATATATACACACACACACACACACAGTTACAACAGATTATCAGTTATATCATTTATAATCAAAGGCAATTTGCGGTGGAAAACAGATTTGTGAACTGAATATTTGTGACCCTGGAGCACAAAACCTTAAGTCTGAAGTCGCTGGGGTTTATTCTTAGCAATAGCCAACAATACTACATTATATGGGTCAGAATTATAGATTTTTCTCTTACGTCAAAAATCATTAGGATATTAAGTAAAGGTAATGTTTCATGAAGATATTTGGTAAATTTCCTATCATAAATGTATCAAAACGTAATTTTTGAGAACTTTATTTTGACAACTTTAAAGGCGATTCTCTCAATATTTAGAGGGTGTTTTTTTTTTTTTTTTTTTTTTTTGCAACCTCAGATTCCAGATCTTTAAATAGTTGTACCTCGACCAAATACAGTTAATCAGGACACATTCTGTACTAATATTGTTTTATTACTTGAAAACCATTTTATGTTTTCTAACCTTACATATTAGTTGCTCACATAATTAGTTTTGAATTGTGTATTATTGGCTTCATGTTAATCAAGTGCAGCTGTTTATAGGAGGAGGGTCTTCTTTTTCTAGAGTGCTTCTGATTGGACAGAAATCTGTGGAGGGCAGGATGAGTCATCAGTATTTTCACTCTGTTGAAGTATACCTTAATCGGCGGATCGTACCAAATCATGAAGAAATGGAGTTTTCTGCATTAGTTGTTTGGGTGGAGGTCGCTGGCCTCGTCCTGCGCTTGATCCCTGCCAGTGTCTGGTTACTGGAGCTGATCTATACATAGAGCATGATGGGACATGAGGGAAAGCTGACCCTCGCAGAGCAGTGAAGCGGCTCATGTGTTTACATATCATCCTCTCTAACGATGGGCAGCACTGTATATAACACAGCACTGATGCCATGTGACACTTAACATGATTTATTCACAGATATTTAGCTTAGAGCGTCATTTTAATTCTGATCTTTTCTTTAAATGCAAATCTAAAGTGAATGCTGAAGATTTCTGTTTATTTCCAGATTGTAGCTATATTCCGAATCCCATCTTTTCAATGTATTAATTAGGTTCTAAATAAAAAGCATAATTTTTTCTAGTTCGATCAGTCGGTGGTTGTCTAGTATATTCAGGGTGTGCATCTGTTATGATGTTGTGACACGTGAGCGGTCATGTTGAACCGGTGTCGTGTCTCGTCCCTGTAGGAAAACCCTGACGTTCCAGGATCTCGGAGCTCATCTGGAGAAGCTGCTGGCTGAAGATAACGTCACTGAGGACAGCAGGGGTCAGACAAACACTTACACTTACACTGCTGAGCCTCTCACAAGTTACTGAAAAAAAAAAAAACATTCATTTTATGCAAAATTTATTCATAATTCATTATTCTTTACTTCTACCCCCATATATGTTTATTTATTCGTTAATTTATGTGCTAATTTATGTTTATTTATTTACTGATTGATTATAGTGGTGTTTTCAGCCATGTTGTCATTAATTTATTTCACACATATTACTGTATATCCAATATATTCATTACTTTATATTGATTTAGCAATCTATTTGACCTTTTATTTCTTTTTCTGTGCAGATCAGATAGAAGGCTGTCTTGGACCTTCAGCTGTGGTCCTGGATCACAGCAGTGGGTTTGAAGGGCTGTTATTTGTTGACGATGACCTTTTGGGGGTGAGAAATTGACATTATATAAATGTATTTTATTTTATTTGACATTTTATTTTATTTTAGTTTAAGGAAAATAAAATAAATTAATAAATACATTTAATCAAATTTGGTATATATATATATATATATACATATATATATATATATTTTTTTTTATCAAATTTAAAATAAATTGTTTAAAATACAACAATTTAAAATAAAATAAAATAATTTTGTTTGATTTGTATTTTCAAATGTTTTATTTTAAGTGAAATAAAATGAATAAATACATTTAATAACATTTAGTGAATACAATTTAATTTGATCTTATATACAATTTTAAATTGTAAAAAAGCGAACCGCACCAAAAAAAGAATAAATAAATAAACATTGTATTTGGTCCAGACCAAAGCAAGAGAGCTAGCGCTCTTTCCTGGTGTGAATACACCCGAGGTCTGCTTTCAAATAATTCAAAATCAGGTCAGTTCACTATTAAATTGACTGGATGGTGAGAAGTCAATTTAGTCAATCTGCATGAGGAACCGTGCACAATAACACCAGGAAAGTGTGTTATGAATTATGTTGTTTAGTATTAAATATGTTCAGTTTTGTTCTTCCTCTCTCTTTGGATCGAAGGTCATCGGCCACAGTAACTTCAGCTCCATCAGAGCCACCACTTGTGTTTACAAAGGTAACGTTTCAATAACTAAACTCTACCATATAAAGAAATTCAAATTCTATTGTGCTCTTCGAAGTACTTTGAAGTAAACGTAACCTAAATTACTGTACCATCGTCCCACTGTAGTACTGTTTTTAATAGCTTTCGATTGGTTTTAGGGAAATGGGTCTATGAAGTTCTCATCTCATCTCAAGGCCTAATGCAAATCGGATGGTGCACACTGAACTGCAGATTCAACCAAGAGGTACAAGCCAGTAACTGCACCATTTAGAGGTCAAGTCTGGAGTGCAGAGCCGCACGAATTGAATATTCACTCTAAAAGTTAGCTAGCTCTCATGGGAAGCTTTCCAAGCCGCGTAGATTAATCTAGATTAGATGACGACTGTTCGCTCTGCTCTCGAAATCCTTTTTAAAGTCTTGGGTTTGGCTTAATCCATCTGTGAAATTGGTTTGTTCAAGTCGATTTACTGCCAGATACGATCCTCTGTGGATCTGTGTTTGTGTTCAGGAAGGGGTCGGGGACACGCCGGACTCGTACGCTTACGACGGAAACAGAGTCCGCAAGTGGAACGTGACGACCACCAACTACGGCAAGGTATAAAACACAGCGCTTCACACATTCAGTTCAGTGCTGCGTGTGGATTTTATCTGACATTGATAGTTTGGGCGTAGGTTGTTTGTTTAAAGACTTGCGTAACGTTCTTATAAAACACAATTCTGATTGGATGAGCCATTAAGCCACTCAAGGACATACACTGTATTACATTTTAACACGAAGCCACTCTTTATTGATTCTTTTAATTTCTTTTGCTTCAGTCCTGGGCTGCTGGTGATATCGTCAGCTGTTTGATCGATTTGGATGAGGGAACCATTACGTTTTGTCTGTAAGTGTGTATATACTGTTGTACTGTAGTTTGGTATGAAAGCATGAGAAACTGACATTCTAATTAGTAGACATTAACAGAAATGTCTGTGAATAGTTGTTAATAATATTTAATCTTTTTCTTTTTTAGTAATGGACAGTCTCTTGGTGTTGCGTTCAGCAATATTAAGACGGGGCCAGGCGTTGCGTATTTCCCTGCAATCAGCCTTTCCTTCAAAGAGTCTGTTGCCTTCAATTTCGGCAGCCGTCCTCTCAGATATCCTTCTCATTTTTACACATATAGATACAGATTGTATGCAATGTGTATGATATACATTTGAACATATTCATCGAATTAGGTAGCAATTAGAAGCTAATATGTGACCCTGAAGCACAAAACCAGTCATAAGGGTGAACTTTTTTTAAAGGAGATACAACTATTTAAAAAATCTGGAATCTGAGGGTGCAAAAAAACTCTAAATATTGAGAAAATCACCTTTAAAGTGGTCCAAATGAAGTTCTTAGCAATGCATATTACTAATCAGAATTAAAATTTGATATATTTATTAAAAGAAACTTACAAAATATCTTCATGGAACGTGATCTTTCCATAATATCCTAATGATTTTTGGCGTAAAAAGAAAAATACACACAATGTATTCAAATTTACCCCAAAGCGACTTAAGACTGGCTTTGTAGTCCAGGATCACGTATTATACATCAACAATTATATTATTTATTATTTACTTATGTATAATTATACATAAACACTTGCTTAATATTTAGGATTTTCGTGTACTTACATTTATTTGTATAATATTTATATATGTATTATGTAATATGTTATATCCTATATTATAATAGCTAATATATTGCAACATCGATTGATTCACAAGACGTCTAAATACAGGATAGAACTATATATATTTATAAGATTTATAATAAAATAATTTAATTACAGAATATTTCCAAATAAGGCTTGAAAAATGTATTGATATTTTTACGACTTCTTAATGAAAGTAAATGATGTATATATGTATATATTAAATTTTTAATATTTAATTGTTTTATTTATGAATAATATAATATATTTATTATAAATACATTATATAGATTTATATAATATTTGTATTGAATGATAATATATTTGTTTCAAGTCAAACTTGAAAATCATTTGTAAGACATATGTAAATTATGACATTTAAGTGATCTGTTTTAATAATATATTCAAAGTTTGAGGCAAAAGTCATAATTAATGGTTTGTTAATTGCGAAAATTGGATGAAGTGTGACTGAAATATGTATTAATTATATTATGTAATTATATAATGTTTTCAGGACTACCTTAAAAACCATAAAAACAAAACGTGTGAATCTGTAGACCAACCACAAATGCCTAAAACCCTTAACTCATCTGTTCCTCACGTACCCTGTGGAAGGCTACCTTCCTCTTCAAAGCCCACCAACCACTGACCTCACCAAAGCCAACAGGCTTCTGGGATACCTCAAGACAGTCCTGTCCACCTCCATCGACACACAGGTGCCTGCTGTAAGAATAATAGACAATGCAGTGCGATGTATCAATGTTTAAAACAGAACTGAATGAGATGTTTGATTTTGTTTTTGGTCAGGAGGAAAAGTTTGTGGTGAGAGACAGCGGAGCCTGGCAGATTCAAGGAGACCCCACCATCCTGGTCACCCTTGCACATATATTCAACCACTTCGCCCCTCTCATGGTAAATCACTCAGAGTTTCCTTAAACCACTGCTGTTGTTTCATAAGCCACTTTATTTATGGCTAATGTGTGTGTCTGCTAGTGTAAAGTGTATTTAGTGGAGGATGTGCTGATGAACTTCCTGTTGAGTATTTTGGAGGGTGGAGGATCTGTCGAAGAGCATCCTCTCATACATCAGCTGCTGGACCTTTTCTGGCTTCTCATGGAGGTACAGACTCAGAAAGTGAATTGAAGGGCATTATCTGGAATGAGATTGGATATAATGTGTTTCGTTCTTCTGAGACTGTAATTGTTGTTCTTCTCCTGAAGGAGCACGAGGTGAGCGAGTGTCTGAAACAGCTGATGATGTCTCTGCTGAGAGCATATCGTTTCTCTCCCATTATCCCTGATCTGGGCTTTCAGGTGAGAAACACAATGATTGCTCTCATGCAAATCCATTTTCCAAGCTGTTGTAATGTAATACTGGAGTTTATTGGTGCGGAAGGAAAGAAGGAACACATTCTTGCATGCTTGTAATGTGTTTGAGTTTGTTTGAGGTCCACGGTTGTGAGAGGGAACTAGCAACAAGTTGATCCAAATTAATACTGTGGCAGCCAGTGCTTAACTGAAACCTGTTTTCTGTCTCTGTCCTCCAGATTCATTACCTTCGTCTGACCACAGCTATTCTCCGGCATGAGAAGTCCAGGAAGTACCTGCTCAGCAACGTCCTATATCCTCTTAGTTACAACTTTCATAAGACACTTTCCTTTCGAAAATCACTCCTGAAAGGCACAAAATAAAAAAAGAAAGTAAATCTATTAATCTATTGATAGCATTCTTACATTTTTATGGCCATTGCCCACTGAACTTCACTGTAGATCACATAGATGAATAGATAGGTGAAATAAAATACGGTAGATGTTTCAGACACGTGAACTATGGCCTTGTTCCACCAAATTTGAGTACTTTCAAGTGCTTTATTATATACATTGTTATAAATCTTATGAAAATGTTGTAGGTAAGTAGATGGGTAGATATTTATGTAGATGGATGTTGATTCATAGGTAGGTAAATGCTTATGATATGCCAAAAGGTAGTCATTTTTAGTAGGTAGCTAGATTTCAGATAGATAAATAGATATCTATGTTGATAAATAGATGGCAATATATATTTTTAGCTAGGTAGATGGATGGATATGTTGAAAGGTCGGATGTTCGCTCAGTAGATGATGGTATATATTTAGATTAGGCTTGCACCGACACCACATTTCTAGTACTCGCCTGATACGATACTTTTATTTTTGGTACTTGCCGATACAGAGTACCGATACTGATATTTTTTTTATTGCATTTGTAAAAAAAATTAAATATTGAGTACAGAAACCAAAAGAGTATGTATAATGTTAGCTGGTTAACTTAATTTATTAAACCGATACAGCCAGTCCAAAATCTATTCAGTATCGGTATCGGAGCATCCCTAATTTAGATAAATGGACATATATGTTTGCAGGTAGATTGATAGGTCATTAAATTATGGTGTACAGATAGATAGATAGATAGATAGATAGATAGATAGATGGGCAGTATTTTATAGTATATATTTAGGTAGATGGGTAGATATGATGACAGGTTGGTAGGTCAATAGATTATGGGACTGTGTATATATTTAGTTAGATTAAAGATATGGTGATAGGTCGGTCAATGGATTATGGTATATATTTAGGATTGATGGATAGATGTTGATAGGTAGGTAGATGGGTCAATAGATTCTGATGTATATTTAAGTAATTGGATAGATATGTTGGTAAATAGATTATTTTTGTTGATAGATTGATGGATAGATATGTGATGTTGAGATTGAGGTGGTTGTGTCAGTATTTAGTTTGTTAGTTTTATGAAAAGATCGGTACATTGTATATGGGTATGTGGATATTTATATGGGTATGTGGATATTTATGTAAGTAGTTACAGTATGGGCATATAAGTAGTTGGATATGTTTATAGATTATTGCAAATAATATATATACAAGTAGCACAACAGATATAAAACAATTGTTTACTACTAGACCTAGAGGCCAAATTTTGGTCATAGTACAAGCAGTAGATTTATCTTTCCAGCAGTTTACTCTGGTTGTGAGGAAGAATTACCTAAACGGACATGTTTGAAGAATTTAGTTTGGGGATTTGTATGAGTTTTGTTACTTAACAGCCTCACGTTTGACGTGCTCCGGTCTGTGGTCTTCTTCTACATCAAGACCCCTCTGAGAGTGAAGGAGGCCGGGCTGGAGGAGCTCATCCCGACCACCTGGTGGCCCACACGCTTCGACAAAGAGGTCAGAAATATCCGGACACATGAGTATGAAAATGAATAGCATTAAATATACAGGCTTCACAGAGGCTGTAGCCTGAAATGATTTCGTCAAGTGAACACTAATCAGAACTGAGCCCTGGCTGAAGCAACAGATGAGTAATTCTCCACTGTCTCTCTTGACTTGTGTCCAGGGCAAAGATGAGAGGGACACACGCGAGGAGACGTCTGAAGAGAGGCTGAGACGGCGAGCGTACGAGCGCGGCTGTCACAGACTGAAAAAGAGGATTGAGGGTATGTCACACACACAACATCAGATCTGCAAGAATATCGGTCACTGTGACCCTCAGCTGAACCTGTGTGTGTGTGTGTGTGTGTGTGTGTGTGTGTGTAGTTGTGGAGGAGCTGCAGGTTCAGATCCTGAGGTTAATGCTGAACAACAAAGACAAGGGCACGGTATGTTGATACTTGTTTTGCACACGTCTGCACGCACAGGTATGTTGTGTTTTATTATATTTATAAAATCTATAAAATGGGAACATCAGAGAGTGGACCAATTAGACAGAAAGACCCAGTCTGACTTACATGAAAAGTGTTTTTTTTTTTTTTTTTTTTTTTTTTTTTTTTTTATGGGACAGTGTTCTTATTGTGAACAAAACTATTAAAAATATTTTTGAAAAGTTGAATTAAAGCTGAAAGAAAAAAAATAAATAAATAAATATTAGGGGAAAAAATACATTTAAAAACAAAAAAATGTGTGCAATTTGAAACTAACTTTAACTTGCATATAAGTTGACATGCTATTCAAGCCTATACAACTAGTGCTACAGTGTATGTCTTCAAAAGCCATACTGTAAAATGGTTTTGTGTGATTAACAGAATGTAATAAAATAACTGCACAAATGATTGCCATCTACAGAAAGATTAATATTCAACAACAAGTGAATGTTTCTGATTCAACCCGTGTGCCATAATTACCTGTTTCTCTTTTCACAGGGTGAAGCTTCTCGGTATATTTTCCTGAACAAATTCCGCAAGTTCCTTCAGGAGAACGCCAGCAACAGAGGGGTAGGGCACACAGGAAAGACAAAGACAGCTTTGGCCTCCTTCATACCTGAATATTGCTTTACATGTGATGAATAGATAATAAGATCGCAGTCTATTTCTGCAAAAGCAGACGTAAAAGCTACAAGCCCGCACGCAACACAGCATTTGGTAAGATTTAAAAAGACATAAGAAGCTGGAGGTTTTTACGGTTTTTGGCACTGAATTCGATTTTCCCGGTTTAAACTTCACAGAAGTAAATAAATATGGCCAATCTTATTGATAGGGTTGTTTCAGTTAATTTGCAGTGCTCAGGCTTTTATTGGAGGGTTTGATGTTTTTGTCTCACGCTTCATTCGCTGTGATTTTGTTTGTGTGATCAGAACCCCACAGTGTTGTGTCCTCCTGAATACATGGTGTGCTTCTTACACCGGCTCATCACGGCCATCAGGAGCTGCTGGGATGAAGGCAAGAGAAGAAGTCCAGGATCCGTCAGCAGTGAAGGTACACATTTATCATGAATATAAAGTCATATATACAACACTAGCTTTTATTTTTCTTCATTATGACATCAGAACAGTTGTCTCACCCTGACATGTTTGACTTTATACCCCCCAAATTTTCAAAACATTTTTTTATTCAGAAATTAAAAACACTAATTTCAGAATATTTGCTTTCACTTAACTGAATGTGTAAATTGCCGCCTTAATCTTTTTTAAAACAGGTTGTTAGCAAGGCAAGTATTGCTAAATAAAACTTGAACTATTAAAAATATTTTTGATGTTAAAATAAAGGTAAAGTTAAAGTTTAAATAAAGCTAATATATAAAACACAATTTTAAGGTGCAGCAACTAAAACTAAAAAATAAATGAAACCTACATGGTTAAATAATAATATTTTTTTTTTTTTAAAAACATAAAAATATGCAATTCAAAATGACTATAAAAATTTTGTATATTAAGAATATTTTGTGAAACTTTATCAGTTATAATTATTTTTATTAGCATGCATATTACTAGAATATTAGTCATTTATTAGTACTAATTAAGCACATATTAATGCCTTATTATACATCCCTAGTCCTACTCAATACATTAACTTAACAACTACCTTACTAACTATTGATAAGCAGCAAATTAGTAATTTATTGAGGGAAAAGTCACAGTTAAATGTGAACAAGTGTTCCCTATTCTAAAGTGTGTCTGAAAATTTTTGTCAATTAAATCTGAAATAAAATAAAATACAAATTGCAATAAAATACAAATAAATATACAAACAAAAAAACCTGAAGAAAATTAAAATTAGAAATGTTACATTGGTGGCTAACGTAAATATATGGCGCTGAAATTCTAGTTGAATGTCATGTCATTGAATCGTTTGTGTTCCCATCAGACGCGTACGTCCCCCCTCAGCTCTTCTACAACGGGAAGGTGGATTACTTTGACCTTCAGCGTTTAGGAGGACTTCTCTCGCATCTGAAGAAAACGCTCAAAGGTTGGTAAAAAAAAAAGAAAAAAACGTGTAAAGTTTGTTTCAGAGTTTGGTCCAATAATTACCCAGCATGCAGCAGCTCTAGACTCCACCAGAGGGAGCAGAAGGTCAATTTGTTTTGAGTGTTACTCATGCACTGACCGCAAATACAATCTAGTCGGTTAAAACCTCTGAAGACTAGAAGTTAAGCTTTTATGCATCAGGTGTGGCAACATCAAAAGTACTTTTGTTTTCCTTTTTCACTTAGTTTGTTTTCAGAAGCTCACTTTAATGCTCGCAGACGTAATGTTTGTTTTCTGCAGTTTTTTTAATCTTCCTAGACATAAACAGAGACGTGCGATCTCATATTGATGTGCCTCTTATGTTCGTTTTGTTTGGTAACTCTTGAAATTTCATTATTGATCTTCTCAAAGCTGCCAGACAAATGGTTTAGATCGATCAACCCTCCAAATTAGTTTTAAATTGAGACCGAATGCATTGTACACTTCCTGCAGGGTGTTTTCTTTTTCCTTTCTTTTTTTTTTCTTTTAGTTTCCGACTTCATTATTAACCTCAAAAACGTTGGTGGTCGTTACTTTGATTTCTTGCATCATTAAAATTTCTGAAGTGATGGGATGAGATGGAAGCTGGCGGCGTTTAGAAAGACCGGGATGCAGATGGATATTGATTTCCCTCAAGGCAGCAGTGCATGCCGCAAAAATATTGACGAACAGCAGGGAACACGCTAAGATCGAGTGAGAGAGAGGGAAGGAGGATGAAGGAAGTGGTTGAGAGTTGTGCCTTTGATGTAACAATATGTTCTTTTGTGCATGTGTTAGATGATTTTGTTTGTCAGGAGTTAGCCTGGATTGACTGCAATTTCTGTGGTCAAGTTCAGATTTGTATATTGCCCAAAAAACATGAGGATCTGAATTTAGCTGTCAGACATAATGATGCTTGAACAGAAAGATTTACATTAAATAAAACATAGAATTGGTTAATGAATAGCAACATTTACATTTTAACATGGATAAGCTTTAAATTAACATTATAAATAATAATGATAAAAAAAGTAAAAAAAGTAATTGGATATTTGAGATATAAGAGATCTTATGCTACATTTCTCCAGATCTGATGAAGAAATTCATCAATGTCTTGAATTACCTGAGGCTGAGTACATACAGTCGTGGCAAAAAATATTGGCACCCTTGGTAAATATGATCAAATGAGGCTGTGAAAATTCATCTGCATTGTTAATCCTTTTGGAACTTTTATTTAAAAAAAAAATCCAAAATCCTCCAATACACATTGGCCACAATTAATTTCACAATTTTATTCAATACTTTTTTAAACCTCCATTTGCCAGTTTAACAGCTCTAAATGTTCTCCTATAATGCCTGATGAGGTTAGAGAACAACTGACAAGAGATCAGAGACCATTCCTTCATCCAGAATCACTCCAGACCCTTCAGATTCCCAGCTTCTCCTCTTCAGTTCACTCCTCTCATTTTCTGTAGGGTTCAGGTCAGAGAACTGGAATGGCTATAGCAGAAGATTGGTTTTGTGCCCAGCGACCCGTTTTTGAGGTTTGGTATGGTTGAAAGATCCAAAGATGGCCATTATAAGATTTAACTAAGTTAGTAACTCTTAGTGATTTTTTTTTATTTTTTCATTTATTTATTTTTATTTTTTATCTGTTTGTATTTGATATAGACACACGTCCGCTTCCAGGCAGTTTTGTAACATTTTCTGTTGGTTGGAAATTCTTAATTATTGCCCTGATGTTGGAAATGGGAATTTTCACTTCTCTAGCCCTTTTCTTAAAGTCACTTCACTAATTTGTGAAGCTCAATTATCTTTTGCTGCACATCAGAAATATATTCTTTGGTTTTTCTGATTGTGATGGATGATTAAGGGCATTTGGGCTTTGTTTTCCCTCCTCTTTATATTTCTGTTAAACAGGTAGCCATGGCTGGATAATTTCATGTTTATAATCATGCTGGAGTGCTCAAAATTGTGAATATGAATGGGAATATACTTCAGAGATATTTTTCATAAAAATGTCTAGGGGTGCCAATAATTGTGTCCAACGTGTATTTGAGAAAACCCTTTATTTCATAATGGTACCTCCCCCACCATGTTTTAAATTCTTATTATCCAATGAAATAATTATTTACCAAGGGTGCCGCAATTTTTGGCCATGACTGTATGTGGTTCATGAAATAACTTTCCAATAACTTTTACTCCACTACTTTATTAAAGACAAAGTTTACTTTTTACTCCGATACATTTCCCCATGCCTGCTTCAAGTATTTATTACACTGATTTTACAAACCAATGAAAATTTGGTTTTCTTTTGAAAAAAAGAACGTGCGACTTCGCGAGTTCTTTGCCAACATACGCTCATGCAGCAGTTCGTTCAAGGTGGAAGATGAACGCTAAAACAGGTGATAGTGCAGCTCTTGATGCCCGCAATGATCCCGAGATTCCCGACAGGGATCACTCATGGCCATATCTCAAGGATATGTTTGAATTCACTGAGTCAAGGGAGATTCTTATTGGCTGAAATATCTTCTTTGCCTGCCACGGGTGAATGAAATTTCAGTAGGGCTGTGTCGAATGCGATTTTCATGCTCCTCTCATCAGTAACGCTCCTGTAATTAGTAGTATATATTTCCAGCACTTGCGTTCAGATCAGGGTTGCCAGGTTTTCACAACAAATCCTGACCAGTTGCTTCTCAAAACTAGTCCAAAACTAGCCAAAAATGCGTTTCCAGGAGGTTCCCCAATAAAAATTGCTTCCTGGGGTTAAAATATACGTTTATTGGGAGGGTTGCCTTGGTAAAAGTCACATTTTAGGCACTAAATATCAAGTTATTGCGATTGGGGTTTCTTCGACTGGCGCACATGAAAATCAACCACGGATGTGGCAACACTGGTTCAGGTGGAGCCGCAGTTACTACACAGAGCCGTAGTTCACCAACACAAATTCGCTTTCAAAATCGAGAAAAAAAAATCGATTTTGTGTAGATTGTCAGTGAATTACGGCTCTGTGTAGTATATGCCAACCAGTGTTGCCAAGTCTGTGGTTGTTTTTCATGTCCGCAGGATGAAGCGACAATACCAATAACGTGATATTTAGCCCCTAAAATGCGAATGACCAAATTTTCATTTTTGGGATAACTAACTCTTTAAAGAGGTGGTTCTTCCTCATTGATATTCTGAAACAATCTTACCTTGTATCTTGCACATCTTCTGTTTGATGCAGCTATGATGTTATGGAACATGTCTATTGAAAGTTCAGTCCCTATACTGCGATAAGGTTCTTCATGGTCTCTTTTGATTGTAAATATAACAAATTCTAAAGTATCTAATCTCATCATTTGTTCAATTAAAACACTGCATATCACTCCCAAAACAACTGATCTGCTTAATTATTGATATTTACAGTTAATTTGAATATTTACTTTTTACTTCCGGTACTTAAGTATGTTTTAAATCGGATACTTTTGTACTTTTACTCAAGTGATGTTTGAATGGAGGACTTTCTACTTTTACTGGAGTCATTTTTTATTTAGATACATCTACTTTTACTTGAGTATAGCTTTTGAGTACTTTTACCACCCCTGTCTCATAAATGCCTCTGGAAACTTGAGAAGTGGCCTCGCTGCTTGTACACAATGAAAACACAATATGAATCTGAGTCACATTTGCATAATTTCATAATCCCATTTCCCTGTACAATAGTTATCAATAAAAGTAGTCAAATAAATCTAACCTTTGACATACAATTTTGGATGTATTGTGATTTGAGGCTCAGATAATCTGGTGTATTATATTGAACAGATGGTGCGTAAATTATGAATCAGCCTGGTTCTATTCAGATTCACCCATTGTGAGTAAAATAAAAGGCATCTTCGACAATTGTGTTTGTATGCACTTGTTTCCATTAACTGGGAGAGGCGAGGCACGTCTTGTCATGTGTCACAACTCTGCTGTACCCAAGTTTTCATTTAATTTAATTTTCACTCTGTCTCCATTTTCTTTTGTCTCCTAAAACACCCATCTTCCACCGGCGTTCCCGTTCTTTGGCCTTGTTTGATTAAAAGCTGGTAATTACATTGTTCCTGTTCCTGCGTGGTCTCCCCGCTGATTCTGCAGGAACGTCGTCTTCTCCCTCTGGTGCCTGATTGAACTCTTTTGGGGCTTTGAGGAAACAATCAAAGCCATCCGAGAGTAAAACAAGATGAAAGGATGAGTAAAGAATGGGACACACTCATTCTATCCGTATTTGTAACTGTGAATGTTTTATTTATGTCTCATATAATCTACATTGGTATAAATTGGTTTCGAAACCCAGCCATAGTTTACGTAACAGTGATGTATTGAAAATGGAAGAGTTTATTCCTTTGTGTTTTCGGATAATTTCGCATCAAGACGAACGCTGTCACAACAATCCTCATTTAAACGGATCTGCAAAAAAAAGCTGACTGAATGTAATGCACATGCTCATGACGTCACCGTTTTCACCAATTTGCGATTATTGTAGTTTACACAGAGACGATAACTATATTGCTTTCAAATACTTGAACCCTGAAACATGATTTCAGAAGTTTGTGTTTTCAGGCTCTCAAAATGCAAAATGAATGGCCAAAATGTATAAAACATTTACAGTGTTTAGTTGAAATGGTGTCGTGTAAACACTCAAAAACCGTTTCTAGAGTCCAGACTGTTATAGTCACTTGTAAGTGGACAAAAAGTAGCAACGACCCAGAACACCTTTACTTTTACCATTGACATTTACTTTCATCAATATCATCATCTCTTGGCTGTATACTGATTGTGCTCTTTGATTGCGTAGTATTGATTTAGGTCAAGTTTAAAAATGATGGCCATAATAATAATAAAAAACCCCATTGGCCAGATTGACATTTCTCCAGATTTGTATTGTACTACACTAAAGCTCTTTCAACTTGTAACCCCAGCCTTCACAAACCAGCATCAATCTGAGGTAAAACTGTGGCGCTCTTCCTCTGAACTTTTCTCTGTAATGACTGCATCTAATGGCTGCATCAAGGACATTACATTGTAAATCCTGATATTGTTTCCCGTAGCATTCAAGTGGCAGCTGCACTCGGACCAGAGCCAGTTTATTTCCCTCTCCAGCTGATTTTGGCACACTTGCCGGGCTGCTTATGGAGAATCGTGACTAAGTGCTCAAGTGACTCTTATTAACGTCGTCTGTGACTGGCTGGTGTACTTTTGTGTTCCCAGTTTTGGCGGCGCAATATCTGTTCAATTTATAGACGTGACACTTTTGGTGTTTACGGATTCTGAGATGTATCAACGTCGATTGACAGACGACCAGAGGTCATTCCCACAGGTGTAATGAAGACGCTAAATCAGTCTGACACAGAATTAATGAAAAATCTCTCAGGTCATCCACTCTGTCAGACTTTATCTTCTGGTTGGTCTTAAATTATGATTCAGTTTGAGTCGTCGTGCGATAAATTATTGGATTTACTTATCAGATTGATTAGTGATCTCGATAATCTTATAATCTTGTTCGCTTTATTTGCTGTATCTCAGTCTACCCTAAGGAAACACAATTATACGAATAAAGATATAAAATTCAGTGAAATGTAGCTTCTCCATACTCAGTAGACTTAATAAAAAAACTGCAATAAGAGATACAATAATTTTTTTAAAGAAATTCTGAATTATTATTTTGAATGTAATTGTTGTATATATTACACAACATTTACTAAAATAACATTACTTTTAAAATAACATTTTATAATGTACATATATTATATATTTAATCAAAATGAATTATATAAAATACAAAATGAATATTATTTTTTAAATGATGAAATACTATAAAATACATTTTACAATTAGTTGAAATGCAATATTAAATGCATTTAAGTTCAATTAAATTTAGTTGATTCCATGTAAAATAAAATAAATTATTATCATTGTTATTAGTAAAATGTGCTCAAAGTGGTGAACATCCAATAAGTTAAAAATGGAAATAAATCAATAAATATTTTTAAATAGATAAATTATTCTAATTATATTACGTAATTGTTTATTATAGAAATTTAATAGTTAATTATAATTTTTTTTATATATAATATAAAATTCATTAAAATATAAAAGAACACACTTTTTTTTCCCCCATAAAATCTGCTCAAAATGGTAAACATTTAATAAATGATACATGGAAAAATAAATTATAAATGAATAAGTTTATATATGATTATTTATTTATTTTATTATATGATTATTTAAGTGGTGGACATTCAGTAAATTATAAATTACAAAAATAAATGATAAATGATAATTTATTAAAAAATTTATTATAAATATTTAATACAACTATATATTATACAGTATTTATAAAAACGTTATACATTTGTTTTCCTTTGTCTTTTTGTTTTTGTCATTGTAAAATGTGCTCAAAGTGGTTAACATTCACCGTTTACTTGGAAAGTAATAATTTAATTTATTTTAGAAAGAAAGAAAGAAAGAAAGAAAACAAAAAAGATAAAAACAGTGCCTATTTTCAGTCTTGGACAGATTTAGTTCAGGTTAACAAGTGACTTCTTTTGGTGCTGTTTTGGGTTATTTATTCCCCTAAAATTGTGTTTACAACTAGCCAAACACAGAGATCCTCTTTAGACTTACTATAAGCAAACAGGACAAAGGGTCACTTCAGCGCTTGACTTTCACCTTCCAATAACAATGGATCAATGTGCATTTACTATACATCACCTCACTATGGAGCCAAAAGAGTCTCAATAAAGATAAATGCACACACTACATTCACATATGCACACACAGGATTCATACATGCACACACATGATTCATAAATACACACACAGGATACACAAATGTGCACAAAATTTACAAATGCACACCCAAAATTTAAAAAGCACAGAAGATTCACAAATGCATACAAAATTCAGAAATGCACACAAAATTCAGAAATACACAATTCAGAAATGCAAACAACATTTACAAATGCACTCAAGATTCACAAATGCACAGAACAAGATTCAGAAATGTATTTCTGATGCACACACACATATATCTTGATTTACAAACTGCATGCGGTCTGTGAACTTCACTGCATCTGTGTGTGAATTTTGAGACTCCTCTGACTTGGCTCAACACACAAATGCATGGAATGATCAGCAAACAATCAGATGTCTCCCTTCTTTTAGCCAATCACAAGAACGCACTCCACGTGGTTGTTTACTTATAAGCCAATCACATGAACGCGTTCACACAGCCTATTTATGAAATTGTATGGAAATACAGATGTTTAGATTACAATTCAGGTTTATTTTTTATTATTTTTTACAAAATATACATTTAAAAATGTCTCAATACATATAGCCCTGACTGTGACTGCAGAAAAAAAGTTAACCATGGATTCATAAATTTGCAATAGGCAATTATTTCATTTTATTGAAATATTTTAATGAAAGTAAAAAAAAAAAAAAATTACACCTTTTTGAATATTTTAAGTATATCTAAATATTCTTTTGGATGCAATATAGAAGTCATTTTAATTATAATATTCGGTCCCTACATGAAGAGAGAGTCAGTGGTCCGCTGAGAGAGGAAAGTGACTCTCCGGCTGCGCAAAGTGAGTCGCCGCTGCGTGAGGAAAGGGAATCGTTCGCTCAACTTCGCTGGGTGAGGAAAGTGAATCGTTCCCTGAGGAAAGGGAGTCGTTCGCTGCGAGAGGAAAGTGAGTCTCCTGCTGCGCAAAGTGAGTCGCCGCTGCGTGAGGAAAGTGAGTCGTTCGCTGCGAGAAGAAAGTGACTCTCCGGCTGCAGAAAGTGAGTCTCCTGCTGCGCAAAGTGGGTGTCCGGCTGCGCAAAGTGAGCCGCCGGCTGCGTGAGGTAAGTGAGTCGTTAGCTGCGTGAGGAAATGAATCGTTCGCTGAGGAAAGTGAGTCGTTCGCTGATTGAGGAAAGTGAGTTGTTCGCTGAGGAAAGTGAGTCGTTCGCTGATTGGCTTATAAGTAAACAATCCCCCACGTGGGGTGCATTCTTGTGATTGGCTTAAACAAGGGAGATATCTGATTGGTTGAAGATCATTCCCTGTTTAAAAAAAGGCATTTGTGTGTCCAGCCAAGTCAGAGGAGTCTCAAAATTCACACACAAATGCAGTGAAGTTCACAGACCGCATGCAGTTTGTAAATCAAGATATATGTGTGTGTGCATCAGAAATACATTTCTGAATCTTGTCCTGTGCATTTGTGAATCTTGAGTGCATTTGTAAATGTTGTTTGCATTTCTGAATTGTGTGTGCATTTCTGAATTTTGTGTGCATTTCTGAATTTTGTAAGCATTTGTGAGTCTTCTGTGCTTTTTAAATTTTGTGTGTGCATTTGTGAATTTTGTGCACATATGTGTATCCTGTGTGTGTATTTATGAATTATGTGTGGGCATGTATGAATCCTATGTGTGCATATGTGAATGTAGTGTGTGCTTTTATCTTTATTGATACTCTTCTGGCTCCATACCTCACTGCTTCACTCACTGAACTCTCAAGGCTCTCTCCCTTTCTGTTTTCCCCTTGAATTACTCCCAAACTGCTTTTACCGCCCCATTTTTCTCACATTTACACCTCTATTGGACAGCCGGCCTTGGGTAGTCTTGAAAATGTAGACCTTTTGGAGTGAAGTGGAGCCCATATCTCTCCTAAAGCAGATGTTATAACCCCTGTGATGACTTGAAGCAAAGATTTTCTTTTCTTTTTTTATTGCTCTTCTGTCCTAGAAGAAGACAAATGTGCATTAATAAATAATAGACTGAAGTGTTCATAAAAACCTGTGCGCTTGTCGTCCTCTGATATGACTCATTGAGTATTGAAACCTAAGCCATGTTCACTCCCAAAAGTTTTTTTTTAGGTTTATTTTATAAAACAAATCCAAATTCTACTCATTCTACTGGCTAAATGAGTTGGTTTGAGGTTGTTTTGCATATTAAATGTGATAGTCTGACTGGTTTATTATATTTTAGATGACCTGGCTTCAAAAGCCAACATCATCATAGATCCTGCGGAGATCCAGGCCACGTCTATGGACGATTTGGATGAAGACGACGAAACCGGAGCTGCACAGGTACATCAGTGACCGCCAAGAATCATTTTCACAACATATTTGAACATCTAAACTAATTTTAGAATGAGATAAAAATAAAAATGTGTACATTTTAGTTTTACCAACATAATGCCTAAAACCCTGAAGTGACCTTTAAAAACTGACGAGAACAACTTTCTAGCTCAAACAAGACAAATTGTAACCGAAAAAAAAATATATTCTCAAGTGCTTTTGTAAAATTAAGAGCTTCCCAGTTTTCTTTTATTCTCCAAAAACTGTCCCCTTTTACTTGCATTATGTGGCCCCATTTAGTTCCATTAGAAGTGACCTTGAGTTTGGCTTTAGCTGAATCTCATTTGGGACGCTATGCTGAAGATGAATGCTGTTGTGTGTTTGGGACCGGCAGAGACCGTCTGGCGCTGTGGCCATGGGTGGGGCTCTGGCCCGTCCCAGCTGGTTGAGTTCCCCGACACTGGGCAGAGCCAACCGCTTCCTGAGCACCGCCGCCGTCAGCCTCATGACCCCTCGACGACCCCTCGCCCCGCCAGAGAAGGTCAAGATCCGGACCCTCGCCGTGGAGCAGAGAACAGAAGAAGACAGTGAGTCCAGCAGATCACTTAGTTTTGCTGATATTTTTTAATAATATTAATATTAATAGTAATACATGTTTTTTAATTTGTTTTTTTTTGTGCTTTAAGTGACATAAAAATGCTTATTATGTGACAAAAATAAATAACTTGAAGGTATGTTTTATGCAAACAATGGTTTTACTTCTCATGTAAATTTATTACAAAGAAAACAAAGTAATTCAAGGTATATTCTCCAGTAATATATACAGGTTTATTCAGAGAACATAAATGTTATATATCTTAATCAAATATAAGTTGTTAAGGAAGTTTTAATATATATTTTTTACAGGACAACATGACTTAAATACTGATTGAAAAAGCGTGTTTGCAGGACATGACAATCTCAATCCACAGCTTCTCAGGATATCAGATGCAAACCAATTAGCTTAGCAATGACCGTCTGAGAAAAGAAGCAGAAATGAATCTGTAACTGAGCTCAAGGGGAATATGATGCGGTGTTAACCTCTTTTCTTTCCCCCCTCTGCCGTCTCCAGTTGAGGGAAGCCATGGTAACGATGGGCTGTTGCTGGGGCGACCGTTCGAGGAGCCTGACCAGCCAATCACAGAGAAGTCTCTGCTGGAGATCCTGGACGGGGTTGTGATGATGTACAATCTGAGCGTTCATCAGCAGCTCGGCAAGGTACGGCTCCGAGAGACCTGCGGGACACGGGCATGGGGTCCGAGCTGTGACCGTGATCGTGACATCTGAAAGGGTTTGAGAGCGTCACGCATCTGAGTCTGAGGGCTGAGATATCACTTCATAATGCTGTACATCTGTCCTAATTGAGCAAAACATAAAAAAATAATATTAATCTAAATATGTTTAGTTTATGTTTCACCTCATAATTAAAATAAAATAATATTGATTAATGCAAAATATAAGATTATTACATTTATTTAAGATAAAAAAAAAAAATCTAACTCTGTCCTTAATACCACAAATAGACCAATTTAATTGAAATTAACTAAATGTATTATTGGAGCCGCAATATTATTATTATTATTATTATTATTATTATTATTATTATTATTATTAATCATTTAATAATTAATTTGTTAGTTTATTTACATAATGTATAGTACATTTTAACTGCTATTGTTTATTAATATTGTGTCAGGAAGCAGATATGAAAGTAAAAATAATCAGTGTATAGTAGTTATCGGACCAATGTTTGAAAATAACCTGTTGTTCAAAACAAATCTAATTTTGTAAAATTATTTATTTAAGTTATGAACTTTACACCTATAAATTGTGCCCCCCCCCCCAAAAAAAAGAGAAGAAAATAAATATGCATAATAAAATAAAAACATTTTTTTTTAATGATAACATTTCCACATTTGTACTTGTATACGTGTGTGTTTATTAGATTTTTTTCATTCCGTATATAAGATTATAAAATTTTCAAGCATTTTGAAGTGTTATTTTCTGGCAAAATTGATAGTAAAAAGTACTTATACAGTATTATCTTTATTTTATTTTATTATACAATGTTTTGTTGTATTTTGTTAGTTTTACCCGATTTAAAATATAAATTAAATTATTGCACATTTAAATAAACAATTTAATGTATATATCATGTATAATATATACGTCATGTCATATACACATATGTGTGTGTGTGTTTGTGTAAAATAAAGTACTTCTTTCCCTTTTGATTTGAAAGTTAAATCAATTGATATTTATTTGTAAGCGACAAAAAAAGTTCAGTCCAAATTCTTCATTTTGCTTTCGAGTTCCTTCAAGTTCACTTGCATGGATTTATCTAAAAAGCCAAGGGTTCGCTGATAAATGCTGTGTGTGGACGTGTGAGTCACTGCTGGGTAAAACAAGGACTCTGTCCTTCCAGCAGCCGTTTCAGCAGCGAGACGAAAGGAGTCGAACAGAAAAACTGCGCCACATTCAATGGTTGTGAAGTCTATATAATTCATGCTCTTTGTAAAGTGCTTCGCTCGGCAGAGCTCTGTAGCACATCAACCTTTGTCTCCCCGTGTGTGTCCTGACGCTTGAAGAAAAGGGATTTCAATCACGGAGAGTGATTGCTCTCTGTAGTAGAGAGTTTCTTGCTTTTGCTCTGCCTCTCATTGCTGAATTCCTGTGTGTATCTAGTCTTTTTCATGTTTGTTTGTTTGTTTGCTTTCTGATGGAGTTTAGTTGATCCAAAATTGAAAGTCCTTTCATCATCTCCTCTTGTTCTGATAAGTTTTGGCTGGTCCAGAAGAACATCTTTCTCCATTGACGGCCAATCAAAAGCAGCCATGTATTATACACAATGGGAAAGATTTCCTGTGAAAAATGACTAAAATATTGTGTTTTTTCACAAAAACCTGTAATATAGCTTCTGAAGACTTGAAAATATAGTGCATGAGTCATATGGCTGAATTTATGGTGCTTTTTAAATCATTTTTTCAGCTTGACATCTCCTTTTATTGTAGGTCTCAGTCTCTCCATTGAGAGTACTGTAAATCATGACACAAAAATAAAAAATCTACTAAAAATGAAAAGTTATTTTAAACATCGTCATCTGGAGCCCTTTGCTTTATTCATAAGGTTTTAATTAATCCTGCTGGCATTTTTGTTTTAGAAGATGATTGTGAAGAGCCAATCAGATGCATTATTGAAATGGCTGAGAACTGACTGTCAGATTGTGAGCTGTGAGTCATTTATCAAACAAGCTGTCATTCATCAAAAGAAAAGTGTGATGTAACTATGGAAACGGTGCGTCGTCTTGGCTCTGTATTAAATAAAACATCCAGCATGATGAAGATAATCTATTAGAGGAAACGATAACCGTGTCATTGAGAAAGGAAAACAGTGGTGTTTCCGCTCAGTGTAACTGTCTAAAACCTGAAGATGGTGGATTGATTACTGATCCTCATATTTCTGTTTCAGTGTCTTCATGCCAGAGTACAATAATAACCAATGATATATCTTCATACAAAGACTTATACAATTATAATTGTTTTAATTAGTATTTTAGTTATCAGACAATTAAATGTTCCAAAATGATCAGTCTTATGAAACAAAGTCCAAACATAAAACCAAAATAATAATAATAATTTAAGGACTTTTCAGTTTTCAGATACTTTTGATAACTAAATATGGAGATTTAAGAAAAAAAGCTAAACTAAACTAAATGGAACAGAGCAAATAAAATCAATGAAGCATAAAAACCAAACAAAAGAATAAAAAGCTAAATAAATAAATGTATAAATAAAATCAAAGCATAAAAAAGCAAAATAAAAAATAACATGCATAAAATGAGGAAAGTTAAATAAATAAATAAATAAAAACCAAATGGTATAAAGCATAAAAAACTGATTACAAAATTAAAAATAAAAAGACATACAACAGAACAAAGCTTAAAAAGCAAACCAAAAAGAACAATAAACAAATTATATTTTATAAACAAAACAAATAAACAAACCGAACAAAGTATAAAAAAACAAAACATAAAAAAGAGTAAATAAATAGACCAAGACATAAAAAGCATGAAAAATTAAATATAACAAAGCATAAAAACAAGACAAAGCTAAACATGAAAAAAAAAAAAATGACGACAACAACAACATAAAATTCTATTTAATGCATAGTACGGTATATTATACCTGCATATAGCCACATGCAGTTCTGGTTCCTGACTCCTATGAGTGAATTGCTACACATTGTTTTCTTTAGTAGATGGTTGCATTTTTAATATATGCTTTTATTCACACATACATAATTTTAATCTCACACACAACAGTAATGGTCTGACTATTATTTTTACGATTTAATAATGCATAATATTTCAGTTCCTAAAAATGCTACCAGTCAACTGGTAAGTAACAAACAATTTATTTCTTTGTCAAAGCCAAGATTTATTTTCATGTGGTCTTGACTCTGTTTATTAGTCATTTAGCGAATCTTTTTCATCCGAAGCGATTTTCATAGTTAGTGTCCCAGGAGTAACCTCAGGTTAAGTGTCGTTCCTTCGTGGGATTTGAACCTGCAGCCTGTTGGTCACCAGCCAAAATCTTTAACCGGTTTACTGCAGCAAGAAGAAAATTCTGCCTTGCTTTGCACTCCAGTTTTCAGAAGTAATTAATCCCAAGGTTTTTTCCTCCAGGGAGTTTTTTAGTGCCCCTGCTGATGCGACTCACTGCACCAGTGGGGTTTGTGAGACACTTTTCTTAGTTTCTCTTTTAAAACTATATCCATTTGTCAAAAGTGCTCTACAAGTCAAATTCAATTAACATTTAAATTGATGGCATGGTAAGAGGAAGCATTTGTTGTTATCGATGTGATCTTTCGATGACGTACCATGGCTTTGGAAGCGAATTGAAAGTGGCTCAGTTGACGCTGTGATTTGTCTCCAGGGCTTTTGGATCCTCATGGGATTTACGCTGTAGTCCGTCTAGCAAAACTGTCTGATTTGACTTAATTTGACTTCATAAAGGCTTTGTTAATTGGCTTGGCACAGTGGCGTCAGGAGACTTGTCTTTATTATTGATATGCAGAAGAATTCAGCCACGGTGTGAAGTGCACCACACCTCTACATTTCATCAAGCTGCTATCCATTTTATTTTTAAATTTCCTCTGTATTTGAAAAAAAAAAAAAAAAACCTCCATGACCATAGTATCAATATATAATCCAAGACTCGTATTTTGGGAACAACTTAAAACGGTGTTGGAAACTGCATACAGATTTTTTTTTCTTCATCTAAAGCGAGAAACATACTCTACTACTCTACTTAAAATTTTCAAGATCAATTTATAACAACACAAATGTGTTTTGCATTTTCAGGAATGCCACTAGGAGCGCTGATGTTTAGCGCAAACTAACTTACTAAAAACTAACTAAAATTGTAAATAATAAGTATCATTTTGGTATATACCAAAAGTATAATATAAATACTAAATGAAAAAAAAAAAGAGATAAACATTAAAAACTGGAAAGAAATGCCACCTAGACAATCAAATTAATGAAATCTGTACTTTTTCTATGGAAGCTAAATAGAAATATATATTTTACTAAAATGTTAGTAATATTACTAACATTAAAAAAACGTAAAATGTAAATGCAAATTCAATTGTATATGTTTATTTCAGTGCTATTTTAGAAATGCATATAAACACACATGATTTTAGCTAATAAGCTAAATTTCAGAAAAAAAATGCAGTTCATAATCCAATACAGCTATGTGCATTCTTGCGATTGCCACAAGGGGCGTTAATGAGTATTGACAGAAAACAACTATTGCTGCTGACAGTTTTCTGTTTTATGTAAACTGTTGTCAGCTACATAAGTAAAAAAAAAAAAAAAAAAAAAAACATTCAAAGAGGACATTTGTAGGGAGCTGGAGTATTGGGGATTAATTCAGCTACAGTAATGATTAAAACTGAAATGGGGCATAGCATTAACATATATGTTTGCATACACTTAAGTTTTATAACATGATTTTGTATGTTTCTGCTGGTAAGGCCACCAGTTTGACTGTATCAGGATGGCTTGTGCTTTCTTCAGAACTGAAACTGTGTCTCTGCTCAAAGGACAAAGTTACTGTGGTGATCATTTTCCCTTACTTCCAAAATTGGTGGCTATTTTGAACTCCAGCAGAATGGCTTACGATTATGCTGCTGCTCGGAAACAAGGGCAATTTTCTGTTCATGCTCACAGGGAAACACACAGAATCTGATGCTGTTTATGTATTTCTGTTTACATGTTTTCTGCAGATGGTGGTTGTATCAGATGATGTTCACGAGTACGCCATCGCCCTTAAAGACACGGACGAGAAGATCGCCCGATGCCCGAGCAGAGTAAGACCACCGTACTGAAGTGTTGTTACGTTTATATTTATAAAGTCTTCATTAAGAACACAATTTAGCTCTGCATTTAATCAGCATTCATATGATTTTTTTTTCGTCAGAGGCCGGATATTTTAGAAGAGTTGCAGAAGAGCCAAAAAGTGTTTGCTGAAAAGCTGAACCACCTGAGTCGTAGGTTGGCCTGGATCAATGCCACCATCTACTCCAAGGTACTGATGAAGGTGCTAGCCAAAAACATAGGGTGAACCAACTGTCTCATTAATTTAAAGCAGTGTATTTTTGTATGTGCAGCAAGGGATATAAATTTACCATGAAGAGCCCAGTGTGTGGTTTTCTGAAGACTTCATTTGCATTTACAATGTGCCCTATAAACGCCAGGCATTTAAATTCAGCCTTGAAATGGCTTTTCAAAAGGGCATTTAGGAACAGGAAGTAGTATGTAAACTGCAGTAAATGTCAATGCATTCATCACAGAACTGTCTGCAACTTTTAAAGGGGTTGTATGATAGACATTCGTTCATTCATTAAGCTGCAAAAAATGGCAGAAATATAAAATAATCAAATTAATTTGTTGTAAAAGTGTCATATGATATTTGTTTATTTTACTTGCTGAGCTGCAAAACTGTCTGATTTGACTTAAATGGTCTTCATAAAGGCTTTGTTAATTGGCCTGAATTCAGCCACAGCGTGAAATGTTAGCATTTTTTTATTTCCTCTGTATTTGAGAGATCTCCATGACCATAGTATCAATATATAATCCAAGACTCGCATTTTGGGAACAACCTAAAGCGGTTTTACAAATGGAAATGTTTTTTCCATCTAAAGCTAGAAACATACTCACACTATTTTGTGAACTTAAAATCGTCATCTCAATTTATAATAACACAAATGTGTTTTGCATTTTCAGGATTGCCACTAGGAGCGCTGTTGTTTAGCACAAAATAACTTCTGTTCGTTTTCTGAAAAAAAAAAAAAAAAAAAAAATATCAGGTTTACAAAAGATCTAGGTCCAAGATTTGCTAAAGTATTTAATTATTTATTATTTGTTTATGTATCTGCTAAGCTGCAAAAAATAAATAAATGAATAAATAAAATGCAGAAATGTGAAATAATAAAATTAATACATTTTATGTGTCTCACATTTATTATTTTAGCTTTAAAGGGGTCATTTATTTATTTATTTATCAGAATAAAAAAAATAAAATAATAATCTGTATATACAGAATGATAAAAACATTGTTTGAGATGTGAGAGATGTTATCCAGTCATAGCAGAGGTCATTTGTAAATAAAAGTTCCTAAATATATAGTCATATGATTCAGAGGGGTGGAATTTTAATATTATGCAACTAAAATGTGAAGTGAATTTCAAGGCGTTGCCTGAAATTTCTGGATTGTTAGCAAAAGTTGAGATGGAAGCATGTGTATGTCCTGCTTTATTGACCTGATATCTGTGAATGCAGGAGAAGATGCTGGATGTGTACTGGCTCCTGCAGGTGTGTATCCGCACCATCGAGCATGCGGACAGCACAGGCTCCCTGTTCGCATTCATGCCTGAATTCTACCTCAATGTGGTCATGAACAGCTACAGCGCGCTCAAGAACTACTTCAGCCCCTCCAACTGCATGGAGGAGCTTCCAGGTCTCTCAGTTAACACTGGTCACAAGAGCTGCTAGTGTGTGTGAACTTTGATCTTGAGCAGTTGTTTGTGTCACACTCATGCTGTCGTGTGATGTTTGTCTCTCAGGTTACGAGGACACACTCGCTCAGCTCGCAGCCATTCTCGCCAAACACTTCGCTGATCCGCGCATCGTTGGCACCGGTAAGAACAATATAGCCCTTCTTTTGCTTATACTAGTTCATAAACAGATAGATAGTTTTATGAATTTAGAGATTTCTGTCCATCCATCTGTCCCACAGACTATTTATTTTCTCCTTTATTTGTCAATCCATCCATCCGTTTTTCCAACTTTTTCAGGCCATCCATCCATCCTTCCTTCCTTTCTTTTCTTCCTTCATCCAAGTCTATTTTTCCATCCATCCATCCATCATCCACTCCACTACACCGACAGTCTATTTTTCCATCCATCCATTCATCCACTCTACTTCACCGACAGTCTATTTTTCCATCCATCCATTAATCCATCCATCCATCCATTCATCCACTCCACTCCACTGACAGTCTATTTTTCCATCCATCCATTAATCCATCCATCCATCCATTCATCCACTCCACTCCACTGACAGTCTATTTTTCCATCCATCCATTCATCCACTCTACTTCACCGACAGTCTATTCATCCATCCATCCATCAATCCATCCATCCATCCATCCATCCATTCATCCACTCCACTCCACTCCACCGACAGTCTATTTTTCCATCCATCCATTCATCCACTCCACTCCACCGACAGTCTATTTTTCCATCCATCCATTCATCCACTCCACTCCACCGACAGTCTATTTTTCCATCCATCCATTCATCCACTCCACTCCACCGACAGTCTATTTTTCCATCCATCCATTCATCCACTACACTCCAACGACAGTCTATTTTTCCATCCGTCCATCCATCAATCCATCCATCCATCCATTCATCCACTCCACTCCACTCCACCGACAGTCTATTTTTCCAACCATCTACTCCACCGACAGTCTATTTTTCCATCCATCCATCCATCCTTCCTTCCTTCCTTCATCTGACAGTCTTTTTTTCCATCCATCCATCCATTCATCCACTCCACTCCACAGACAGTCTATTTATCCATCCATCCGCTCCACTCCACTCCACCAACAGTCTTGTTTTCCATCCATCCATCCATCCATTCATCCACTCCGCTCCACTCCACCAACAGTCTTGTTTTCCATCCACCCATCCATCCATCCACTCCACTCCACCGACAGTCTATTTTTCCATCCATCCATCCATCCCACCGACAGTCCATCCATCCGTCCGTCCGTCCATCCGACAGTCTATTTTTCTCTCCGTCCGTCCCCTACTATTCATCCCCTGCAATCCATCTATTCTGCCTCTGTTAATATTCTGTTCCCATTAACTGCAAGAAAAGACTCAGAAAAAAGCAAGTGGCCCAAAAATATGCAGAATAATAAATTCGTTGGCTGTTTTAATGGGAATTCTTTAGCCTAATATAGCCGTTGGCTTGCACCGTTCATCACTTCGCTTCATTTCTCACGTAAAGGTATAATTAAAAGCTTCCTCTCTCAGCTCTCAGGCAACGTGAAGTCATTTGTGTGATGAGTTGAAGCCATAGTATTTTCTTAATCCTGTTTAAGGTTAGGGCTATAAAAAACACTCCACTCTTGAATCATGAGCGATGTGCTATGCAAATGAACAGATGTTATTAGACACGACCCATTTGTTTAAATTTCATCTCACAAGCAGGCTTTTCATTATGTTCGCACTCCGTTATGCTGATGTATTTAGATTTTCTTTTGCATATTTATCTTGTTTTCTGTGTTGTTTTTTTACTGAATACATAATTTTTAACAACAGTTGTTGCTTGGTCTGTTTTTAATATGGATTACTTTGTTTTGATCAATGACTTTTTTCTTAACAAAAGGAGGCTGAGGGGTTGGAAAATCATTGAAGCTTCTTGTTTCATAACGAATTGGAAGTCAACTCTAATAGATATAACATTTATACATGCAGATGCAAGAAAGAAGCCATTTTTAAAGATGATGTGAATGGCCGTTTGCAACCCACTTTATTTACGTAACATATTTCAGAGTAAACCAGGACTTGCAGAGTGGGGATTTCATTTATCAAGAATGAATTGAATCATAAAAGCATTGAATGATGTCTTCTTTCTGCTATATATTTATCCACAGATATCAAAGATTCACTGATGCAGGCTTTAGCCAGTTACGTGTGTTACCCACAATCCCTGCGTGCCGTCGAGAGGATCCCAGAAGAACAGTAAGTGCTTAAGCCTGCGTTTGCATCAAAATGCAGTGATTAATTGATGTTTTTTTTTTTTTACTTCTGCGTTACTTGTTTTCATCTCACCTTAAACCAGAACTTTATTCACGTTTGCAAATGCTGATGTGAATGCTTTGCTAATACACTCTGAGGGTACAGTTGATTTATTTTTTATGGGTTTGTTGTTGAGTTGTTGTTTTTTTGTCCTGCTGATTTAGTTTATTTATTTATTTTTTTGAAGACTTTTGCTTTTTCATGTTTTTGGTGGTTTAGTTTTTTTAGGGGTTTAGTTTTGCTGTTTAGTTTTGCTTTTCATGGTTTGTTTTGTATTTTACATTTTAAAGTTGTTTTGCTTTGTTGTTGATTTAGTTTTTAATGGTTTAGTTATGTTATGTTATTTATGTTTTTTTTGTTTTTTTTTGGGGTTTAGTTTTTTGTTTTTGTATTTGTCGGTTTAAATTGTTTTTTGTTTTGTTTTGGTTTAATTTAAATTTTTTAGTTTTATTTATGGTTTTGTTCAGTTTTAGGTTTTGTTTTGTTACTCATTGTAGCAATTTGGTAACTTAGAAATCATGCCCAATTATGTAAAGCCTGGTTCCTGAACATTTTATAAAACCAGCCAATTACAATGAATGTCATTTTTATAAATATTCTGCTGTTTTTGTCTGCAGAGGTTTATCAGATAACCTCATTTTCATGTGTAATATATCATGTAACATATAATCTTATTTATTTGGGTACAATATTTAATTTGTCTTAGTACATTATTACAGATTTTTCTTTTTCTTTATCTTTTGTGTGTGTAATTATTTATGATGTGATATCTTCCAGGCGGATGGCTATGATGAGAAACTTACTGGCTCCATATGAACAGAGACCTTGGGCTCAAACTAACTGGATCCTGGTTCGTCTTTGGAGGGTACGCTGCATTTATTTTACTGTCTTACACAATTCCCTCTCCACCCTTTCCACTGCTTTCTTTTCATCTTCTCCTTATTTCCTCTCCTCCTATTATGCCATTAGACTCCAGCTCAGAATAGGTGCATTATATCAGGGCCATTATGCAGCATATCTCCTCTGTTTCCATTTAACATTTATGAAATGGGCCTGACAAACCAGCTACTCCCATTTAGTTGTTTAACATTTATTCCCCTCTCAGTGCCAAAAATAGGGGTGACTTATTTTCTCTTAGATAAAACATTATTGGGTTTATTCATCCGTAATGGTATGATTACGTGTCTGTTCTTGATCATTTTGTTAGAGTTTCTTGGAGTTTTGTTGTTTTAAATTACGATAAAAAAATTACATTAAAAATCCAGTTTGTAAATTAAGTGTGTCCTCACACAGAGCTTAACAAACTTTAATATTTCACACATCATTGGTCACAAAAGAGTGATTCGTTTCCTTACTTCTTTTAGGCCTTACACACACACACAATATGCAGCTAAATATGTTCACTAATTTTCTGTTTTTTTTGTTTTGTTAACCCCTCATTTTTAATCTTGGGCAATGTGGTCTTGGGTTAGTGACAGTTGCCTTAAATTACATCTGATCAAACTGAATAACTAGTTCATTTTGTTGTGGTTAAAAATGCATACATTTGAATGTGCTTGTTACTCACACATCTTTGTAGTCTGAACATGGTTTTATATGTCATTCCTCCTCCACCAGGGTTGTGGCTTTGGCTACAGGTACACACGTCTTCCTCATCTGCTGAAGACCAAACCGGAGGACGCAAACCTGCCCAGTCTGCAAAGTGAGTGAATGTCCCGTCTTCCTCCATCTTTAAACTTTACAGTTGTAGTTTTTTTTCTGAAAGCTTTTTTCTTGACTTTTCTGTACTTTGTACTTTTGCGTTTTGAACTAATCGTGTGAATCAATGATTCAAAGAGCCATTTAATAAAATGTACATAATTCTTGAATGAATAAGCTGTTTGAAAGAATCAAATTAAGACATTAACTGCCACCTGCTGGCAGATTTAGTTTCTTTTTTTGAAGTGTCTTTTCTGAAAAAAAAAAAAATAATAATAATAAAAAGAGTAGTTCAACCCTTAAACAGGAAAAAATTATGAAATGTACTCACCCTTATCTAATTTCTAACCTTTCTTTTATGGAATACAAAATAAGTTCTTTTGAAGACTGTTGGTAACAAAGCTGTTTTGGTTACAAATGACTTTCATTGTATGAACAAAAATAGCGCAATATTTCTCAAATTATCTTCTTTTATGTTCCATATTTATGTTAGGCCGTTTTAGCATAAATGTTTGGGGCCAAATATCGGTCTGTAGTTATTGATACATTTATGTGTTTATATTTTCATAAATTATAAGCACATAATTACATAAATTAAAGAATCATAATATATATTTTCTCTCAATGTTGGTAGCAGGTTTGAAAGATTAAGCTTAATGAATAACTTCCACACTGTTGTAATATTGACATGACATAATTATGTAATGATATGGACATTTCTTTACTTCCTGTTGTGGTGTAAGGTTCCAAATGATGTCATCTCTATCTGGGTATCACTATTTTGGAATGTTCCATTTTTAACGGTGGGAAAATCATTCTGCAACAGAGTTGCTCTGAAATTCATTAAATAACATTTCAACAGATTATTTACCGAAACTGCATTTGAAACGGAGTGAACATCCGTTTGAAATCAAATCATGTTTGTTCTTTCTCCTGACCCTGTAGTCTGCATCCTCACTGACGTTATTAGGAAGTCATGATCAATAATGTAGAACAGCGAGTACAGATGCTGTTTTACTAGAGCGGGTTTGACATCGTGCCGCTCTTCTGTGCGACTGAAGAAAGTCTGTGCTTCTAACTCATTAAAGTCGATCTGGATACTTTGATGCACACACACAGTTTTGGTGAGGACATGACTATTCACTCGTCCGTTATTTCTTTCAGCAGCTTCAGATCAATACTTTTTAAGAGACCATCCATTAAGTCAAACCAGAGATGTTTCCCCCGATCAGTTCACTTTAAAGCAATACACTTTGAATTGAATCACTCACAGTTCACTGCCAGCTTTTTTGAATACAGTAAATACAAGGTCATCTCTGTGTATTGGGAACTTCCTCAGGGAAAACATGTGAACTGATATCTTGCAAGCTTAGGTTTCTTTTCATGGTCAATATGGACCATTCACAACTGATTTTACTTCTATAATGTGACATAATTTAGATGGAAAACAGGATGTTCAATAAGTAACAAACTTCAGGAGTCGATTTTATCAATCAGGAATTGATTGTCAATCTGCTTCCCAGAAGAAAGGCTTGTAGCGCTTAATCAGGAGGCCAATGCTTTTCTGGGAGGAATACATTGTAAAGTTGTCAGTTTGTGAAGGGACACTTGTCTTGACACTTCAGCTTGGCTTGTACGTGATGCATGATTTCCCTCCCTGGTTTGAGGAGTCTTGTCTCAATGCTAATTCCATCTCTTTTTTTCACTCTCATTTGCATGACGTCCAGGGGATTTGTCAGTTGCTAGTTTTCAAAGTAAGTTCCATTCCCATTTGGTAGGTTTCCCCTTCGGTTGACCCTTATTAAACACTTCCCTAGTTCCTGGTCTGCTCCGATTGAGACTGAATGACTGTAAACGTGACGGTAAATTGGGCTCATTTCAGACTGATTTGCCTTTAGGATTGTGTCCACATTACCATTCACCCACTTTTAAAATGAGTAATAGTGCTGTAGTGTACCATTCAGTTTTGCTCCTTTAGTTCCTCCAGCCATGTCTTGTCCTTGCCAGTAGTTTGTTGTTGTTTGTTCCCTTCAGTAATTGTGCCAATTACCATGTGATTAATGTGTCACCTCTGTGTCCTACTCTAGATTATTAGTTAATTATGCTTCTCAAATGTTGGCTGCAGTCCAAATTCAGATACTCATCAGGATCAACATTTTGTATAACCTGGAAATACTTAAGATGTCCTACTAATATCTATCATGGTACAGTTTCCACTGAAATAAAATGATTAACTAGTTGACTCAGAGATCCGGTTGAAGATTGCTGGTGAATAACAAACTAAACCAAAGGTTCTGCTTTCCTGACTCCAACGTTGATCAAACTAGTTCATGAGTGTTTGATTTAGGGTTGGAGTTCAACTTTCCAGGCCTTGAAGACCGTTGAGTTGAGAACCCCTGATCTTAAAGCTGCAGTAGGTAACTTTTGTAAAAATATATTTTTTACATATTATTAAACCTGTCATTATGTCCTGACAGTAGAATATGAGACAGATAATCTGTGAAAAAGTCAAGCTCCTCTGGCTCCTCCCAGTGGTCCTATTGCCATTTGCAGAAATACCATCGCTCCCGGTAAAAAACAACCAATCAGAGCTGCGGTCCGTAACTTTGTGTTCAAAATGTAGAAAAATGTATATAATAAGCAAGTACACCATGAATCCATTTTCCAAACCGTGTTTTTAGCTTGTCCTGAATCACTAGGGTGCACCTATAATAAGTGTTTATATTCTGACTATTTTAGATTGCTTCGGGGCAGAGTATGTGAGCGGAGTGGAGTGGCAACAATTTCCCCTCCGCGCTCAGAGCATTTAATAATCACTCCGCTCCGGGTTCACAATTTCCCGCTCCCACTCCACTCCGCGCTCAGTGATACCAGAAACACCGCTCCGCCTTCGCTCCGTGGCTAAAGTATTTCAGTATCTTTGAAATGTTATGTTCATAACGTAGCCTATATTAAAATAAAAAAAAATAAAATAACAGGAGAGTTTCAAAGTGGCTTAGGCTATTGTGTGCAAAGTTTTTTTTTCCTACCACATGCCAAACTAATAACATGGATGTCAGCATTAATATAATTACTGTATTCTGCAAATTTTGTTTGTGATTAAAATAACAGTACATTTTTATTTTATCTACAGATCAATGCATTTCTTACAGATTTCTGCTCATTCAAAATCAGATACAGATGAAGTAACACTGTAAGATTACATTTGTTTGAATGCATTATTAAGAAAGCGATTGCGTGTGAATGTGCTGTAACTGTTTAAATCATGCTTCGACCCGTAAATATTCAGTAAAAGGAACAGACAAACTCCTTGAGAACTAACCTATAACTTCCCGCTCGGCTATTGTCGTCATTGTAACCTTCTGATTTGAGAGATCCATCTGTATCAAGCTATAGTTAAATATGTTTAACGTGAATACTTGCTAAATATGCAGTTATATTACGGGCCGTTGGCATGAATTGTACTCGTGATTGAGCGGTGGTGGAGCGCTCTTGGTGGAGTGAAAACCACAACGCTCCGACTTTTAAAAAAATAAGCTCCTCGCTCCTGTCAAAATCACACCGCTCCACTCCACGCTCCGCTCCCACTCCGCTCCGCTCACATACTCTGCTTCGGGGGTACCGTGGCGGAGTAACCCAGTACCTTTGTGATTCTTCATAGACATAAACAGAGAGAAGTAGTTCCGGCTACGATGTTCTTCCGCAAGACGCAAGCAGTTCTGTTTATTAACCGCTAAAGCGGTTAAGAGCGTCAAAAGTTACCGACTGCAGCTTTAAATCAGTGTGTTCCTCAGCCAAAGCTATCATTTCAGAAGACTTGAAGCATTCAAGTCGACTACTTTTATGGTAGCTCTTGATCTTTTTTTAAGCCTGAAACTTCCAGTCCACAATTGTTATTGCATGGAAAAGAGCGACCATGATATCCTGCAAAATTGATCCTTATCGGTGTCTTGGAAGAAAAAAATCAATGCAGGTTTAGATTGATGTGCAGGTGAATGAATCTTCTAAAGGGGTGTTCCTATCCATTTTGTTTATCGGATCCTACCTTCAAGCAATTTAAAAGGGAATTGACTCTGCAGTAAGAGAGTGATTGCTTGCCTCTCAACGCCTGGACTTCTGAAATATAGTTGCCTGCTACTTGGTCTCTCTTATGGCTTTCCCTTCTATGTTTATTCCTCGCTTATTGCCACCAACCCTTATTTTCCAAGCTGCCACTCACACGGACTTCATCTAATTAAACATAAAGGGTTGCATCTCTATCAGAGACCTGCACCTCAGTGTCTAATGACTAGCTTTATTTAGAGCTTTATTGCCATGGCTTGCTCTTGCTTCTAACACTCCGAGGCTTTTAGCGTGTTTGCGATCTCTGTGCTTTTCCAGATAAGGTATTAAATTACCCAGCGTCCTCTTTGTGTGCATGTAATGAGAGAGAGTGCTCTTTCTGTGTTCTCCAGACCTGGTCAGATAACACTAATAGAACGGCTAGGGGACGGGGAGTTGGTTTCCCATCAGCCCTATGTTTTGTCGTTTCATTATTTTGTTATTTGACGTCGTCATTCTGTATCGCACGCAATGTTCAGATCTGATTGTTTTCCCTCTCATATGTCAATGAGTACATATATTTTCGTAGCTTCATAACATTGCGGTTGAACCACTGATGTCACATGGACTATTTTAACAATGTCCTTACTACCTTTCTGTGCTTTGAACGAGATTCTTTAAAATCTTCTTTCAGTTCAACCTCCTTCTCCTAGGGGCACTTGATTTCCCCCTTTTTTATATTTGCAAATCATTTTGAATGAACACCTCTGCTCAGCCTGCCACATAAGTGATGTCTGGTTTTATAACTTACCAAGAATCAGACTTTAAATCCTAAACTATAGGAAAGGTTGGTTTGAGCAGTGTGGGTAGATTGATCTTATTCCGAGACAGACAACTACCCATAGTTTGCTATTGAAAAAAGCTGACTTTGACTTTGACTTTGACTATTGTAATTTGTGTTATACTCATGATTTAAATCATAGACTTGCTGAATGAATGTGCTTTTCTCTACAGAGCCCTGTCCATCACTACTGCTGCAGAGACATATGGCTGAACTCCTTAGTCAAGACAAAGACATGGCTGCCAGTTTCCTCAACAGCGTCTTAAACCAGCTCAACTGGGCCTTCTCTGAATTCATCGGCATGATACAGGAGGTAAGAAGCTTATTCCTTCATGCCAGACAAACAGTAAGTCTCACCTCAAAATCAGCTTCAACACACTGAGGTAAACAGGTTTTCTTTTTGACCAAAACTTGAATCTCTGCTCCACTGATCAGCCCTGTAACACTGTAGGTTTCCTCTAACTCAATCAGAGCCTGAAAGTTATTCACCATGACTGTCTAATCACGACTGCCACTTCATATTTGAACTGAATTAACTGAAATCATCTTGCTTTTTCAGTGTAAAATGAATCTTTGCATAGTTCAAGTTACTTACTCTTTGAAATATTCATCATTAGCTGTGTTTGATAGTTTCGATAAGAAGTGCCTAATAACTAGACTTCTGCAGATTTTGAACAAATGGGAGTGGTGCTTGCCAATTCACTTTTTTTGGGTGTTCTGGATGGCTAGAAGTGTGGTTGTTAGAACTGTGGTTCTTGTGGTGTTCCAGGGTGATACTGGAGTGTTGCTAGGCAGTTATTTGAGTGTTCTAGGTGGTTGCTAAGGCATAGTTAAGGTGTTCTGACTGGTTGTTGGTGGGTTGAATGGCGGTGGAGATTTGTTAAAAAGATGTTAAGTGCCTGTTAGGTTGTTTTTGATTACTGGATGGTTTCTAGGGTGCTGTTAGGCAATTACTTTTAAGTAAGTAAACATTTGTACAATTAAAGTGATAGTATGCCTTTCATCAACAAAGCCGTCTTTTTCATGTTCGTAGTGAAAATACAGACACAGCTTGCTTTTGATTTATGTATAACGAAATCCTAAAACGTAACACGTCTTGAAACTAGTGCTGTTAAAATTAGCGCGTTAGCAAATGCAATTACAATTGCCATTCACTTTGATCGCATTTCAAATATTTTACGCAGTTAATACAGAGGCGGAGCTAGGGTTCACTCACTCGCAACTTCTGCTTCTGTCTCTCTTTTTTTTTTTTTTTGACGACAATTGTTTTTTGTTTTTTTTTAGATGCAGAACGTCTTTACAAGCACATCAAACGGGAGACTTTTCAGACGCGTACTTGACTTAATCTCAGCGCCAGTCGCTTTACAAATGAGCGCAGAAACAGTACATGTGACCAGGAGCTTCAGTAGTACAACATATGTCAGTCATTTATTATACCGCCATCGATTTAAATTGGGTTTATGTGAAGGGTTTTTTTAAGTTAAAGATTGATATTTTTTTGAAAGTCTAATACATGTTAAAATGTATATCTCTCATTTATAGACTTAATGTAATGTTGATGGCTATAATCAATGGTCAATTTCCTAGAGACATCAGTATTGGTATCAGTGATACTCACTAAACAAATATATATATATATATATATATATATATATATATATATATAATATATAAAATACACTGTCTTTGATGTCTGTTCGTTAATTTGGAGATTGCATGTGAAATTATTGCAATATTCAATTCAAATGTATTTGTATAACGTTTTTTATGATACAGATCATTGGAAAGTAACTTTAAATATATATAAAAAGTATATTGAAAAACTTTAATGTTAGGTGAGATTAATTTCAGCAAAAAACATGCAATTAATTAGTTAAAAAGTTTCAGTTGACAGCTCTACTTTCTTTTGCTGCCTTTCAAGCGCTGGCCTTTCCTTTAGTTTACTTTGTGCTCAGTTCACCCTGTTATCAACCTCATTCAGCCGCAGACTAATTTGATAATTTGGACACCATGGAAACAACCTTTTGGGAAGAGTAGCGCACCCGCCCCTCCCGTGGTAGGGTCATTACTAAACTCAGGCTTTGCAGTCTCAGGGGAAGATACAGAAGAAAGAAAAACCCGCCTGGTCTGTAATGGTGGAGAATTAAACCTCAGACGTAAAAGCACTTTCTCGCTAGGCTTTCTCCTCTACCTTTAAATCGATGTCTTTCAGGAGAGCCGAGGCGCTGAAATTCTGCTCATTGCAGAATGGACTTTGATTCATATGCTACTTTGCCTGGAGGTTTGGCTGGCTCTTAGGAGCGCCTTTCATCTGTGATGATCCAGGAATTAGGAGGGCACTGGTCTCCAGGGCAGTTTTTGATGTGTTTACGGCCTCAGTTTCAGTGAGCACTACATTTAAATGAAGTGTAGCTGTAGAAAAGACTTATGAGAATGTCTAAGCATCAAGACTCTTAATAAAAGTGCACTAAATACAAATGTTTTTTACCTAATGAACCGAATGATAAAATGTTTTTGCTATTAGGCTTGGTGATAAAGCGGTATCGGTATTTATCGTAACCTACATTGATTATGATAGAAAAAAATCCACAATATAGCGCACAATAATTCACCTAAAAACTTCATAAAAAAAAAAGAGCGTGCTATTAGTGACAATAAGAGAGCCTGGAAGTTGTGACATCAGAACGCAGGAAGGCTGAAATAAGTGCCTTGTCTGCTTGCGATGAGGAGATTGTGATTTAAAATGGAATTTATTCAAATGTAAAAAAAAAAAAAAATGCATTCAAATTGTCTGTGTTCTTATCAAAATGCTGTGATGATGATGGAAGTCTTTGTTGCGTTTTAATGTTTTTGTTTGTTTATCCAGTTGAAGCCACGAGATGCGCCACGAGATGCGCCACGAGATGCGCCACGAGATGCGCCACGAGATGCGCCACGAGATGCGCCACTGCTGCGCCACTGCTGCGCCACTGCTGCGTTTTATCATTTAAAGTATTAGAGGAACATAGAAGCTCAATGTGGAGATTATCTTTGATAGGTTAAAACCAAAAAGCATGTTCTGCAAATTTTCGAGACCGGCAAATTCGGCAAATTACTCGTATCGGTAAAAACATAACGACTTTATTCGACAATTCTCCTTGTCCCGTCACCGGAGAGTATCACGACTTCCGCTTCATGTTAACAATGCATGCACATGGCGCTGTTTTGTGTTTTTTTTATGTTAACACCCACATGCATAGAGTGCAGTGCGTACAGTGGTTAAAGTTAAACTTTTTTTATTGGTCTTTGTTTAAAGAGGTTATAAAAAAAGTCAGCAATTATTGATGACCTTAATACATATTATTTTTATTTTTATTTTTTTTTTGTTAGCTAGATTGCTCAACCCTACTTATGCGATTGCTGAGTCATTCTGAGTGGTTCTTGGCATGTTTCCATAGAGTTATTAGGGTCTTCTTGGGGGTTGCAGGTTGGTTGCTGGAGTATTCTGGGTCCTTTGTCTAATTCATAAAAGCCCATGAGTTTATATTTAACTTATTGCTGTTACTCTAATATGAATATATATAATTTGACTGTCATTGTCTTATTTTACCTCATTCCATGCAACAATGCATACATCCCTGTATCAGCAGTTGCATAATATATTTTTTGACTTCCCTGTGTCTCCAATATGATCTCTTCATGTCTTTCCCGTCAGATCCAGCAGGCAGCTGAACGTCCTGAGAGGAATTTCGTGGACACGCGGCAGTTAAAAGTGTGCGCGACCTGTTTTGACCTGTCTGTCAGTCTGTTACGGGTCCTGGAGATGACCATCACTCTAGTGCCAGAAATATTCCTGGACTGGACCCGCCCCTCCGCCGAGCTGCTGCTGCGCCGATTGGCTCAGGTGAGCGTGATTGACAGCTGGGATGTGTTCCGAAACTGTTGTTCTAAAACTTTAAAAACTTCCAAGTGCAAAGTGAATAAAATGAAATGTATGCTCACCATTAACACTTCACAAAAGCAGTTTAGAAGAGTTAATGATCCTGTTTGAAGCTATTTGCTATTAAACATTTCTGTTTATTTTCTCAGACTCTTGCAGTGCACGGCTCTCTCACTTTTTCAAAACCTAAATTATTAACAACACTGAGAAAATGGATGAACCTTCTTCAAAAAAGGGTCATAACATGCAAAAACTAATCTCATCTTTTGAAATAAGAGGACAGTGTAGTACGTAGACATCGAAATATATGTCAGGACCTTCCCGCACAGTCCTGCGTTATTTTATTACGTTCCATTGGTTTTATTACTGTTCGGATTTTTTTTTTGTCAATTTTTGCATTGTACATTTATCCTTTTAGTGAATTGGGGACTTTAGAAATAGACATTGTGTGGAAAACAAGACTATCAATGGGCACAATTCATTGTTTGTGAACCCCCCCCCCCAAAAAAAAAAATGTTATTAAATTGGAGAATATAGCGAGTTGATCACATCTTAGCAGCACAATAAATTTGTACTGGATGGAAGCTAATGGTTGGGGTTTATTGATCCATACATGAAGTCATTTTGTCCAACCATTATAGTTCTTACAAGGGTGATGTGGCCATTACTAGAAAAAAGGAAGAAAGCCATTTTATGTTTTGAAATTTTTTTTATTATTATTATTTGTGAGTTTTATTATTTCTTATTTTATGAGTGTTTGTTTATGGATGATGCATGTGGTGCTTTCCAAATCTCATATTTATATATGTATTCATTTTTTTTTTTTTACTGACTATATAACTTTATGAATAAATAAAAAGTAACGTTGGGTGCAAAATTAGCTAGATACTTTTGACTGACGGTTGTTTTTAAGGTTAAATCTGCAGTTTTTGCAACACTGTTAACTGTTCTGGGATATTTTTCCCCCTAAATATAATTTAATATTGTAATTTAATATCTAATAAAAAAAAAAGACAAGCGATGTAGGTAAAACAGATTTAATATTGTTTATTTTTATCTGATGTGTATGTAATGCTTATAGCTCAGAAATTATGAAATCACAAAAAAATCTGAATTAATCAGAATTTAGTAAAAAAAAAAAAGAAATATTATAATTGTACAAAGACAAATAATTATAGATTTATTTTGACCGTTCAGAATAGGCAAAATTTGCAGTTTAATCAACCCTGTTACCCATTTTTATGTAGCATTTGTTTTTTTTTATATTTGTTTTTATTTTGATTACATATTTCAATCTTACTGCAAAGAAATATGAAATTGTAAAAAAATAAGGGTTTTAAACTGTATTCATTATTTTGCACATTGGTAACAGGATTGAAAAGAAGCATACCATATAAAAATAATTCCTTTTATTAATTGTCCTTGAGTCCTGAAGTTATCATTTAACTTTTTGCTGTTTTCAAAAGGTTACGTAGCCCCATTTTTCATTTTCAGAAGCTATTTTGCACTCTCTATTCATGGAAAGTGCCATGCAAATGAGGAGCGGATGGGCTCCTGCATGTTTTCAAGGCCTCAGTTACGGAGGAAAAGGCTTTGAAAGTGTGTTTTGTGGTGGGTTTTTCTCGCAGTGTTTACGTGCGCTCTGTTCCCAGCAGAGCGTTCATTCACCTGCGGCTTGTAATCAGGCTTTAACTGAAACACACCTGTGAGCACAGCAGGACTCCTCACGTCCTCCTGGAGGAGCAGAACCTCCACCTCATGCATAATTACCCATTTACATTGAGTCCTGTCCCTGAAGGATTTATCCTATCTTTGAATACAATTACATGCGACTCAGTGTAGTAAACGGCTATAATTGACACCTGACAGCTTGGTACCTCTGCATTAAATTCCCGGGTGCATGATGCTGAGTCCAAGTGACATGATAAAGGAGCGATGGTAATAATTACTGCAGTATGGCCACTTTGATTTATGACCAGATGTGTTTGATTTGCTCATTGAAGCATTTTCAGACCGAAGCAGGTTACATCTGTTCATGTTAAACACCCCCCGCCCAAAACAAAAACTGATTTCAGTGATTTTTTTTTTTTTTTTCTCCATACAGTAAAAAGTCTAAAAAATTATCATTTATTATTATTATTATTATTATTATTATTATTATTATTATTATAATTATTATTTAAATAATGTTTTTATTTGTTTTGCTTGCATACCTTTTTTGTTTGTTTTTGTGTTTTTGTTTTGTTTTGGTTCGTTTGCAATATAATGTTATGTTTTTGTTTTGTGTCGTTGTTTCTGTCCTGTTTTGTGTTTTCCTTTGCTTTGTTTGTTTTCAGTGTTTTTTTTTTGTCTTTCCCCTTGTTTCTTTTAGTTAACATTTCCTTTGATTTTAATATCATTTTCATCTCTGGTTTGTTTTTTCTTATTTTTTATAGTAAGTTCAGGTTTGCCATTTGTATCTTATTGTCTTTGTGTAGCTCCTGAACCAGGTGTTAAATCGAGTCACGGCAGAACGAAACCTCTTCGACAGGGTGGTCAACTTGCGCCTCCCAGGTAATTCTCTTCAATTTCCTTCTTATGCAAAACTAATCTGAAATGAATGCAAATAGAAGCATTGAACATGAACCGCACGCTTTAGCACACACTTGAGGATGCACTTGAATGCAATTATATTTCTGAAGTGCTTGGTGTGCTGTGCTGAATTTAAACCTCTCAGGTATTTCGGGTTCGCCGTTGATCACGTCCCCCGTGAGCTGAAACATGGTTTGCTGTAACCTAACATTAGACTTTTCACATGTGTCTTTTATAGCACCTCGTTTGAAGTCCCAGAACAAATAAAAAGTAATTTGATATGAATTTTGTGACGTTCTTGACATCACCTCTGAAACTCTTTCCAAAATTTGGAAAGTCATGCTGTACACTCAGGGAACGATATGAGAAGAACAGGTCAAAAGATTACACGGCGAGTTAGTATGAAAGCGTAATCCAATTCAGAAGGATACTGAGACTGTCATCAGGACAATTTTTCAGCCTTGACATTGCAGAACGATGGATTTATTATGAATGAGGTTGGGTCATGTTGTTAGTCTGAACTTCACTCCTAGAAGGACACACAGAAAAGCCTGACCTCCAGTGCTTTTTAAAGTTGTTTATAGGTGACATGTAGTGACCCAGGTCTCTTTGGTCTCAGATTCTGTGACCTTCAGTTCCTCTCAAGTGGCTTCAGCAGATTTAGTTTATTCACCACTTGATGAGTTTATCAGACATATTCATTTTTTATTATTTTTGGGAGGTATTTGATGGTACATCAGTGGAATTCAGAGCAAATTTGTTATGAAAGTATTACGGTGTCCTTGGAAAAAAGTCAAGTGAAGCAGCGTTAGGCAAACTTTGTGTATTTCCAGCAAGAGTACTACTGCTTGAACTCCATTGACCTGTGCTTCAGAAAATGTCTTTGTAGAAAGAATATTATCCAAATCTGAAATCGGAAATCATTTTTTGGAGAGTCATTCTCTTCCTAACAAAATGACAAAATGAGGTCAGACCCTTATTTGACCAAAAAACATTGTGTATAAATTTGTCAGAAATATATAACATTGGAATACTATTTTTTTTTTTTTTATATATATAATTTTTCATGGTCAAAAATATTTAAAATAATTGTAAACTTGGCAAAATAAAAATGGAAAAATATTTTTGTGTTGTGTTGTTACATTATAAATGTAATTAAACATCTATTTTCATGAATGTTTCTTATTTAGACATTTATTATTATTATTATTATTAGTAATAAAAACAATAGTATTATTTATATACACACACATAAATACAGTTTATTTATATATCTATTTATTTATTTGACTTAGTCAAAGTAGCTGTATATCATGTATTTTAAACAACAACATAAAAAAAAACTAAAAAATATGTATTTTTGTTATAAAGTAAAAGCTGAAAGTCATAATCTGGCTGTGTTTTGTTTTGTTGGTAGGTCTAGAGAGTGTGGATCACTACCCCATCCTGGTGGCTGTTACAGGGATATTGGTGCGCATTCTGGTCGACTCTGATAAACAAGGGTGAGTTTACGGCTCTGGGTTTCATTATTCTCCTCTCTATATAATGGGATTTCCACATTTCTACATGTTGCCGGGCCGAATTACTGATGTAGACTGAGAAAATGTGCATTAAGTTAAATTACGATCACACGTCCCAGCTCTGCGTCGTAGTTTCACACAAACCAAGCTTCGGTTTTCCTTGATTCTGTCTGTCTGCGGTCAGCGGGACTCCTCGACTTCTGTTTCTGGTTCAAGAGGCATTTTCCTTTTCAAAGAGCACATTTGTTCTGAGGAAATGGGCACACGGCGAGTGCCGTGTGACTTTGGTCGGAGTTAATTGCATGCTCTGCTGCCCGAGGGGAGCCTGACAGCCGCTGCGTCCCTGTGGTGTGTCTGTGGGACGAGACGAGGGTCAGAGCAACGGGATCCAGAACAGAACCTGTCCTGTGGAGAGGGGAAATCTAATCACCAGCTCCTGATGAAAGAAATGAGACTTGTGAGAGAGCAAAGAAAGGACAAACAGGGTCTCCAGCTCTCACCAGTGTTTTATTTTCATTTATTTTTTATTTTGTTTCTACTATAACTGTAGCTTTGTGGCACTTTTGTTCTTACCATTGTATTAGCCATTTAGTGTATATAATTTTTTCAAGATATTTACAAACGAAAAGGACTCTTCCATGCAACATTACCACTTTTAATCAGCAAGGACACACATCAGAAGTGAACGAAAGCCAATATTAATGTTTCAACTCCAAATAAATGCAGCAAATGAAGAATAGGGAAAAAATGCATCTTGGTTTCCACACAAATATTAAGCTGCACAACCGTTTTCAACACTGATAATTATAATAAATATGTACTGAGCAGCAAATCAACATAATAGCATGATTGCCATCCCTCTTGTACTTTATCAAGCCTGTATCCAGTGATGATCACTGCTTTGAGACGCACCGATGAGTTCAGAAACGTGTCTCTGGAAGAATAATGCCTCATTCTGAGACCTGATTCCTGGATAACCCTGATAGATAGATGGCTCTCAATCGTCAAAGCCATGTGGATTAGTGTGAGCGCTGAGCAGATGTTGAACACTTCACAGGATTGAGGAGGAACATCTGTTTAATGTGTGTGATCCTGAATGAGTCAATGCTTTAGAAAAGTGTGGACAGATGAATCTCAGATACATCGCACAGAATTTAAATGGTTTCCGACAATAACGTCCAATAGCATCCAGTAGAAACCTGAGTGAGGGTTTACTGGTATATAATTGATTTCTTGATTTGATATGAACCTTAATTGTAAATGTTAGTGAATTATGTAATCTCAATCTTAACAGATATTCAGGCAGTTTTTCTGCTGTTGCCCACAGCAACTGCACCGATTACCCAGAATGCTGTGGTGCTCTTATCTTCTGGGGATGGCCTAGCTCCTCTCTCCATGTGCTGCCATAAGACCTGACCTTTCTCTTTGAATGTCACTGGGCTTCTTCTGCTTGTTTGATAAGGTCGCACTGAGCCTGTACACGCCCTGGACACAGACATGGAGTTTGTCAGGTCACTTCTGTTTACAGGTGAACACCAGAGATCGTGTCGTGAGAAGATGACCTTTACGCACTTGAATAACACCTCGGGTAAAAGCTAAGGTGAACAACATCTGTCCTCGTTGCTTTGCATGTCTGTAGGTTTTCATTTGACTCGTTCTTGACTCGCTAATGGTTTGTTCTGACTTGAAAGCCAGACAGTTCCTCGATAATCCAGTTTGTTGGGAGATATCATATGTTCAGATATATAGCATTACAATCGGGATAGTTTTAGGGCCTCTTAGATTGATTTAAGCAAGAAAACTTAGTTTTGGGAGCAGTTGTGATGAATGAGGAATAAAAAACCCCACTTTGAATCAGTTTAATGACTCACTTGTTTGGTTTTAATGCATTCACGCAACTCTTTAAAAAAGAATATTAACCAAAAATATTACTTTAGTTTGATGTATTTACAGTACGTCAAATATTGTTTCTTACCAGTTATTTATTTATTTTTATTTGGACCAAATATTGTAAAATTACTTGCCTTTCTCAAACATTGTTTTCTTGCTTTGTTTTTCATTCTGTTTTTTTTTTTTTCTATGTATAATTTTGTTGCTTCCTTTGTTTGTTTGTTGTTGTTTTAACTTTTTTTGTTGTATCGTTTTGTTTTTGTTGCATTGTTTGTTTTGTTGCTCTACTTTTTTTGTTTTGTTGCTTTTTGTTTTCAGTTGCATTGTTTTGTTGCTTAGTTGTGTTGTGTGTGTGTGTGTGTGTAGCTTTTTGTTGCTTTTTGTTTTGTTGCAATTAAGGACTGTTAAGAAATATATTCCTCATCTTTTCCATTTCTTGCTTTTTTCTTTTCTTTTTGCTTTTTATTTAGTTTAGTTTTGTTACTCATCACAGAAAATGTCACGAATTCTGCATGTATAATAGTTACTAAAGTATAAGATGTTATCTGTAATTATTGGATATTATTTTATTTATTTATTTATTTAACTAAACTAGGGTAGATAATTGCCTCTGTAACACCTCTGCTATCATCAGATGGTAAATGGGGAGCAAACTGAACCGCTGCTAAATTTGGCATATAATGTCAGGCCCAAATTCGCTAATGAGAAAATAATTGGTGTGACACCTGGCACCTTCCCTCTTCCTGCCTTCCTCCAGAAATCTGCTCTGGATCGGGGTGTGCGCTGTTGTCATGGTACTTCATTCTCTCTTATTGAAACATTCAACTTAAAAATGTGGACTGAGCCAATTTACTTCATTTGTATGCATGTCTTGCATGTTTTGATATGCAGGTGTGCAATTTAGATTTATTTATTTATTTATTCGGTCCACAAATTTGATTTCAAGCATAGAAAATCAAGCTTGAAATTAAAAGCAACCATCCGGAATGACTTAAGGTTACTTGTCCCTGAACATCTCGCCGTTTATTTAGTGTGGAGTTCTCTGCAGCTTGAGCTGCATTAGTATTTGCAGTGTTTGATTCATACATTAAAAGCTGGACTTTTATATGTTGTATTTCCTCATGGTCCCATCTCTGAAGAATGGATACTTTCAGAGGAAAACCTTTTTAATGGTTGTATCACTTTTCAGATGTTGACATAGTCCTCTTAAATGAAGCAATAAGCCACACAAGGCTGTGTATTATTAATGATTTTATTATTTATATGAGGTGTGTTTTAACTCTAAAAACATAGTAAAATTACCATGAGACACTTGATTTAAAAAATAAATAAAATCTAATAATAATCTGTATAAACGTTTACTAATATTCTGATTATAATCAAAATATGCATTTAAACATATGTAGAATTAAGTAAATATTACATATATAGTAGTCATAATAATAATTAAAATTATTCAAAGATACATTTTATAATTAAAATTACATAATCAGAATAAACATTTAGTAATAACTGGAATGCAAAAGCGATCATCAGAATATAATAATAACTAAAATAAAATGCAATAATTAGAGCAAACATTTCATAAGAAAAAAAAAAACATTTTATAATAATCGAATAGTAATAAGAATTAGAACCTAATAATCTCGATGTAATATCAGAAAAACTTTTTTCTATTAACTAATATAATTCATTAACTCTAGGTCGTTTATAGCTGGCTAGCAAATTGGGATGCTATTATACATTATATTGTATATGCTGTCAGACATGTATTTAATGCTGGAATGACATCAGATTGACAATTAACATTGGCCATCATTGTGATTGTGATTTGTCTGCTGGACACTTTCAATATAATATCAGTGTAATGAAGTGACCATTAATGCGTGACTGTAAGGGAGATAGGAAACACATGTTAGATCCTGTGTAAAACAGTGCCAGCTTTGGCAAAGTCCAGCCTTGATGCTCTCATTATGAGCCCTTACAGTGAGGTCAGTTCTCTTAGCAACTGGGATCCTTAATTCATGTCCAATTAGCTTTTCTCATATCCTGTCTACTCCTCCAGACTGTCTGCAATTCTCCACAGGAACCAAAGAGCATTGTGGGACCTCAGCCAAGTTGCTCGGGTGTGGTGGATATAGCGGTCCTATAGCTTTTAGTGTACAAACAACATTGAGCCTCACTAACAAACAATCCTATGTGACTTATACTGTAGGTGTATTGAAAAATTCCTTTTGTGCATACACTGAAAGTCAGTGGACTCCAACATTTGACCTCCTGAGGGGTTTGAGTTGTTCCCCAGTGCTGCTCATCATCTTGGAGTTAAAAAGCGATGATAAATTATGGTCGATGATGACACTTCCATCTCGTTCATCGAACATAATTGCACTTAATGAGCTCCTCATTGTATCCTGTCCTTTAGAGGTCACTTAAAACTGTTCTTTTGAGGTCATAAAACATCCCAGGGCACTTAACTAAAAGAGCAATGGTGGTTACCTTGGCTTTGACCTTGGTCTTTGGGATAAATGTCCCCCGAAGGTCCATTAAGACCTTTCTTAATAATCTCCCCAATGTGAATCACTTCTCTGAGATCATCTTCTGTCCACCCCCATAAGCATAATGTAGATGGACCGCTGCAGTATTGTTCAGAGGTGGAGGTCAGTCCAAGTTCTTCAACTAGGGCTAAACTGCTACCATTTTCTAAAAGTTTTTGGCTGTACTGCAGTAACGTTATAAGATGATAAAACCATGGTGAATATTGATGTTTTTCGTGTCACGTGTAGAACTGGAAATTAAATTTATTAAGAAAATGTGATGTAAGGGTAAGGTTGTTTTTGTTTTGCATTGAAAAACATGAGACACTATCCTTCACATTGAAAGAAACAAGTTCTCGTTAATTTTTTCAAATAGTGCTATGCCGATTAGGTTTCCGTATAGTGTCTATTTTGTGCGCATAATGTGGATAAGCTACAAGAAGTTAACATGACAGCTGTGTGCCACTTTATTATCACCAGAAATCATGCTAAAGTAGCAATACGTAAACATTTTTAGGCTAAAATTACGCAAGGCATCTCGTTACCAAATAATTTTAGCACCTGTGAACGCGACACCCTAAACAGTAGATGTAGTGAGTTCGTGTGGGCAAGGAAGAGGACAAGGGGTCGGCTGGACTGCTGACGTATCTTTATTTAATAACAAAACAACTCAAAAGTCTAGCACTAGACGGTGACTTTTATTCTGGCACGTTCACGCGCTATTTCCGTTTTCCTTTCCGGTTTCCGGTTTCGGTTCCCGTCAGCAGTCCGACTCTCTCTCACTTGCTTCCGTCTCTCCTGGCGTTTTATACCCTCTCCACGCCAATTACTAGAACAAGAAACAGGTGATAATAATTTCCGCCCAAACCACTCACTTACCGCTCGTCTCCCGATCCTCTCTCCCGCTGCAGACTTCGCTAAACCACGCCCCCCCTGCCACATACCCCCACCGCCCGACTCAGGCCGGGGAGCCGTCCGGCCTGCAGCCCCCCCCCCATTCCTGGAGAGGAAGTCGGCCACGGCCATCTGAACACCCGGCCTGTGGACCACCTTGAATTTAAAAGGCTGAAGAGCTAGATACCAACGAGTGATCCGCGCGTTGGTATCCTTCATGCGGTGGAGCCACTGCAGCGGAGCGTGGTCCGAACAGAGGGTGAACTCCCGTCCCAGGAGATAGTAGCGGAGGGTGAGGACGGCCCACCTGATGGCCAGGCATTCTTTCTCAATGGTGCTGTACCTAGCCTCTCTCTTTGAGAGCTTGCGGCTAATGTACAGCACCGGCCGTTCCTCCCCCTCTATGTCCTGGGACAGGACCGCCCCCAGCCCCCTGTCCGACGCGTCTGTCTGCAACAGAAAAGGGAGAGAAAAATCAGGAGAGTGTAATAACGGCCCGCCAGATAGAGCAGCCTTGACCTGGGTAAAAGCCTGCTGACACGGCTCCGTCCACTGGACCGTATCTGGCACCTCCTTTTTAGTAAGGTCAGTCAAGGGGCTGGTGAGGTCCGAATAATTAGGAATAAAACGCCTATAATATCCCGCCAGCCCCAAGAACTGCCTCACCTCCTTTTTGGTCTTGGGACGTGGGCAGGTCGCAATAGCGGCTGTCTTATCAATTTGGGGACGCACCTGTCCATGCCCCAAGTGGAAGCCCAGATACCTTACCTCCACACGCCCAATCGCACACTTCTTTGGGTTGGCCGTGAGCCCCGCTCCCCTCAGCGACCTCAGAACAGCCCTCAGATGCTGCATATGCCGCTGCCAATCATTACTGAATATAATGATATCATCCAGGTAGGCAGCCGCATATGCAGCATGGGGCCGCAGAATTCTATCCATGAGGCGCTGAAAGGTCGCAGGTGCCCCGAACAAGCCAAACGGAAGGGTAACAAATTGGTGTAAACCAAACGGCGTTGTGAAAGCTGTTTTTTCTCGGGATAATGGAGACAAGGGGATCTGCCAATAACCCTTCGTTAAGTCCAATGTCGAATAAAAGCGAGCCGTGCCTAACCGATCAAGCAACTCGTCAACCCGCGGCATTGGATACGCGTCGAATTTCGACACAGCATTCACCTTACGATAATCCACACAGAACCGGACTGAGCCATCCGTTTTCGGAACTAAAACTATCGGGCTCGCCCAGTTACTGTTGGATTCTTCTATTACCCCCATGTCAAGCATAGCGCCTAATTCAGCCTGAACTACTTTTTTCTTGTGCTCAGGTAAGCGGTACGGCCGGCTGCGAACTACCACGCCCGGCTCAGTCTCGATATGGTGCTGAATTAGGTTAGTACGGCCCGGTAGGGGTGAAAAGACGTCGGCGAACTCTGCCTGTAACTTCGTTAAATCAGTGAGTTGGCACGGCGAGAGGTGATCTCCACCTGGAGCCAGGGCGAGGGATTGTGGTTTGACGTTCGCCTCTGGACCGAGATCATCCTCCCCCCCAATCACCGTTGCCAACATCACTGATTCCGCCTCATTCCATTTTTTGAGGAGATTGAGGTGGTAAACCTGACGAGCCCCGTTCCTATCGGACCGTATTACCTCATAATCGAGATCCCCGACTTGGCGTGCGACCTCAAACGGCCCCTGCCACTTAGCCAATAATTTTGAGCTCGACGTTGGGAGTAATACAAGTACTTTCTCTCCCGGTGCAAATTTGCGTAACCTAGTTCCCCTGTCATACAGCCGGCTCTGGCGGTCCTGGGCTTGTAACAAATTCTCCATTGATAGCCGCCCCAATGTGTGGAGTTTTGTTCTCAAGTCCAGTACGTATTGAATTTCGTTTTTGCCCTGAGATGGTCCCTCCTCCCAAGTTTCTCTCAGAATGTCAAGCACCCCCCGGGGCTGGCGTCCATAGAGAAGCTCGAAGGGGGAAAACCCTGTGGAGGCTTGTGGGACCTCTCGCACGGCGAATAACAAGGGCTCTAGCCACCTATCCCAATTTTTGGCGTCTTCCTGAACGAACTTCCGGATCATGGATTTAAGAGTGCGATTAAATCGTTCGACCAGGCCGTCAGTTTGTGGGTGATAGACGCTAGTTCGAATCGATTTAATGCCCAACAATCCGTATAGTTCGCGTAACGTACGTGACATAAACGCCGTGCCCTGATCAGTAAGGATTTCTTTCGGAACCCCCACCCGGGAGATAAGACGAAACAGGGCATCCGCAACACTTTTGGCGGAAATGTTGCGGAGGGCCACTGCTTCAGGATATCGTGTTGCATAATCAACTATGACTAGTGCAAAGCGATGTCCTCGTGCCGATCGCTCTAATGGCCCGATGAGGTCCATACCAATTCTTTCGAAGGGGGCCTGCATTAATGGGAGAGGGCGCAAAGGCGCTTTTGGGGCGGCCGGTGGGTTCACCAACTGACATTCCGGACAAGACGCGCACCACCTGCGCACGTTGTCATGAATGCCCGGCCAGAAGAATCGGGTCATGAGGCGATTTAGTGTCGCTGCCTGTCCCAAATGGCCCGCCATAGGATTAGAATGAGCCGCATGGAAAAGCATTTCCCTGCGGCTCTTTGGAATTAACAACTGGGTTGTATTTACTTTTGTCTGAGCGTCTTGGGTCACTCGATACAACCGGTCTTTTAAAATGGCAAAATATGGATAGGAGAGCGGGAGGGCAGGCTGGAGAGACTGGCCATCGATGGTGCGGACCTGTTGGAACGCATGTTTTAGCGTCTCATCCTGAGACTGCTCCAGAGGAAAGTCATCGTGCTCCGAGAGAATTAGTCTCCCGATTCCACTCGGTTCCCCTGAGGCAGACCTCAGCGGTCCTGGCTCAGTTTCCCCCACTTGAACCCGCGCGGTCTCCTTCCGTGCCTTATTTCCCCAAGAGGCATCCGCACATAACGACCCCAATAAAACCGTAAACGCGGGCCAATTCGTCCCCAAAATTATTGGATGCCGGAGGCGGGGACTAACCGCCACCTCCACACTATGCTTTTGTCCCCGAAATTGAATCAAAATTGGGACGACCGGATATTCCACCACATCCCCGTGTACGCACCGCACCTTAACCACGCGGCTTGTATCCAGTGCCCCCGGTTGAACCAGGCTTTGATGGATTGAGGTCTGGTTGCATCCTGAATCCACCAAGGCCGGATATGTACCCCCCTTGATACTCACGGGAATTTGGTACTCGCCAGCCTGACCGGGGGTAGCCTGTGGGTCGTCCGGGACCCGGATCATCATCTCCACCTCCATCACTGGACACCTGTCCACAAAATGGTCCGGGTCCCCGCAACGCCAACAGGCCAGCCCAGACCTACCCGCCGCCCCAATGGCAGGGAGTGGAGAGGGGAATTGGCGTGGAGAGAGCGGAGAGACGGAAGCACTGTCCCCTCCGGCAGCCCCAAGCCCCGCCCCCCTGGGCGGGGCCCTTGAACTCGCGAAGCGGCCTTGGTCAGTCCCGCTCCGCCCCCGGGGCGGGACACGAGGAGGGCCAGGTGGACGGGTCCTAGGGAGAGGGACAGGGCGAGAGAGAGAAGGGGGAGAGAGAGAAGGGGAGAGAGAGTTAGTAGGCGGGGGTGTGCCGACCCCTGGGCACGCCACCATGTGGTCCTCCGCCAGGTGGATGGCCGAGTCCAGCGACGCGGGGCGGTGGCACTGGACCCACTCGGCCGTCTTCTTGGGGAGGCGAGTGATGAACTGCTCCAGCACCACCAGGTCGACGACATGCTCCACGTCGCTCCCCTCGGCCAGTAGCCACTTGCGGCAGGAGTCCCGGAGCTGTTGGGCCATCGCGAAGGGCCGGCCGGCCTCGCCCAAGTCCAGGGAGCGGAAGCGCTGGCGGTGTTGTTCTGGCGATCGGCCGACCCGCTGGATGATGGCCCTCTTCAGGTCGTTGAAGACCAGGAGATTCGCCACCGGAAGTTGTTGGGCGGCCACCTGGGCCTCGCCGGAGAGCAGTGGAATGAGGCGCACCGGCCACTGCTCGCGGGGCCACCCGCAGGCCTCAGCCGCCTTCTCGAAGAGCTCTAGGAAGGCCTCCGGATCATCCTGGGCCCCCATCTTGTGCAGTGGCAGGTGCACGGGGGCGGCGGGCGCCCCGGCGGCCTCGGCGCGAACCTCCCGATCAATCCAGCCCCGGAACCTCTCGCGGTCCTCCTGCTGGGCCTGGACGATGGCCTGGAACCGTCGCTCCTGATCGGTCCTCAGGTCCAGCAGCGCCTGGTGTTGCTCGCGGTGGAGGACCGCAAGGGAAGAAATGATGTCCGCAAGCGGCGTGGAGGACGGGCTTTGCATGGCGGCGGCGACGGTCCTTCTTCCTTCCCGGGTTTCGGCACCAGTGTAGTGAGTTCGTGTGGGCAAGGAAGAGGACAAGGGGTCGGCTGGACTGCTGACGTATCTTTATTTAATAACAAAACAACTCAAAAGTCTAGCACTAGACGGTGACTTTTATTCTGGCACGTTCACGCGCTATTTCCGTTTTCCTTTCCGGTTTCCGGTTTCGGTTCCCGTCAGCAGTCCGACTCTCTCTCACTTGCTTCCGTCTCTCCTGGCGTTTTATACCCTCTCCACGCCAATTACTAGAACAAGAAACAGGTGATAATAATTTCCGCCCAAACCACTCACTTACCGCTCGTCTCCCGATCCTCTCTCCCGCTGCAGACTTCGCTAAACCACGCCCCCCCTGCCACAGTAGACTTGTTGAATTACCAGTTACCAAAATTAAATTACCAAAACTTTATTTTAGTTTCTTTGTTTCATTAAAGAAAATAAAAATCTGTGCGTAATATCAGTTTAAATTGTGACTGATTATGTAAATGTTCATAGAAATATTGATCCGTTATTGCGAAGAAGAATTATGCAATATTGATATCTGGTCTTAACATACTTTGGCAAATGTTAGCCATCACTAAGTTAGCCTAAAATTTGTTTCTGTGTGTTATATTTTAAAGAGTTCACAGTTTGTATATATATATGATATCTAGTGTTATCATGGTTAACATTTAGCAATTTTTTATTTTTTTTGACTTTGCATTTAAGGATTGTGATATATAAATTCAGAATAACAAGAAACAAAGTCTGAATTGTGAGGTAAAAAGTCATAATTGCATACTTTTTATCCTGTAGCAGAAACAAGCTTCCATAATAATGTACGAGTAACAATGGTCAAATATTTGCGTCTAGCATATGTTCACATTTTGTGCAAATATAACTCATAAAAAGCTAAGTGATTGTTTATATACCATCGTACTTGCATATTAGCCCAAGTCCTACACCATTAATTGAGCTACTAATAAATTGAAATACCCATAATCTGAATCTAATATTAAGCCTGAATATAAAGCACATGACAGATAAAAAGGCATTAGCCTAATTAGCATCATTTCATATAGTATAGCCTTTGTGTGGCGCCTGTGTTTGTTTTGACAGTCTTGCATCGAGCACGCATTCGTTAGCAGCTCGTTCATATGCAGGGCTTTATGAAGCGGAGCCAAAACTGTGTCATTTTGCCACTTTTTAATTAGCCCATTTCTCCTTTAGCCCACTGACAAAAGCTAAGAGAGGACAAAGCAAAGCAGCAATAACACTGGCGTCACCCTCCATTAACCGAAGTGTCAGACATGTTCTTCTCTGCAGCTGGTGCAACAGAAGAAACAAAGCCAAAAAGGTTTTCCTTAGACAACACTTGTGCTTTAGTTAGTTACTTAGGGTATTTGTTATTTGAGAAGATAATGAACCAAATGGCTATATTGATTTTCTTTTAACAAAGTTTGATAGACCGTACAGAATGTGATGTTTATGTCAGAATTCATTATGTAACGCAGTTACGCAAAATGAAAAAATTGTCCCAAAAATATTGTAACAAATCGCTATATCTATGAAGTTTGATTCACTTTACAGAATGGATTAGCAATTGCAATGAAATTACGAAAAAAAAAAAGGTAATAAAAAAAATATATATATATACTTACAAGTGTGATAAAATCAGAACTAGAGATGCAATAAAATTGTATAGAATGAAAAAGAAAAAAATGGCCATATTAACCGTATTTCACCAATGTATGGTTCAATGTGCAGAATGCATTGAAATTACGACAGTTGGAAATTTGTTCAAAATAAAAAAAAAAAAAAAAACATTCGTTACAATATTGGTTACGACTGTTCATTGTCAAACATGTCAACAATGTGGACGTATTTCATCATGACCAAAAATTACGCTAGCGTGGCAAGACATAAAATATATTTTTGGTTTAAGTTTTTTACGGTTAAATGAATGTTTCAGTTATGTTAAAATTGAATAAATTGGGGGCGTCTAGTAAGTGTTCAGTCATTATAAATCACAATAACATTTTTGATTGTGATTTTTAAATGGTTAACATTTCTACCCAAGAAAAATCCTGTTATCTTGTAATTTACTTATGTATAATATATAAAATTCTTGGTAAAAGTAGCTGGAAACTTTTATTAGCCATTTTGCTTACATTTTGCTGACTTAAAAACAGCATGAAAATGGTGAATCACTATTATTTATAGGTGGACGTGTCCTCAAACTCAATTGTGAAGGCTCTCTTGGAGATCTGTGCAGTTTGACTGGCATAAAAACACCAGTGAGCTGCCGCGTCAGTGTGATGCATTCATTCTGATAACACATACAGTACATACGCCTCCCCAATCTCTCGTGGAAGAAAAAAATCAATTTAGATAATTTCCTTCCATTATTGTTGGCTTAAAGCCATCAGATACAGCTTGCAGTGCTGTACTAATTAGATTGTGACACAGTGTAATTGGCTTGAGCAGCTTTAGGGGAAGGAATGGACTGTGAGGAGGAGGGGAACATTTCACTCTCACTGTCTTTTCAACACCCGGAGCAGGACGTGCTGATAACCTCCTGACCACCAACTCAATCACTGCCCATTGTTCTCCCTGTCCAGTGATTCACACTAACAGATTTACCATGGTATTTCTTTTACTTAGTCTCAGAGTTTTTGTATGCTATGCTATCATGGTAATACCATCCGGTTTGGACTTGTACCATATTGTCTTTTGTTTCTGGATGTGCCATGTTTTTCTTTTCTTTTTTTTTTCAGATTTACCACGATAAAACAATATACTAAGGTAAAGCACAGTTTTTACCACAGTAAATCTATGCTTTTTAATTAATTTTTTATTGACAGTTATTAACCATGTTTTTTTTTTTTTTTTTTTTTTACCATGGTAAGTCCGTTTTATTAATGAATTATATTATGCCATTTTTTATTTAATTTACCATGATAATAAAATGTTTTTAGAAATTGTTCCATGGTAAATTCATGCTTTACGAACATATACAGTGATTATACCATGTTTATTTATTTATTTATTTTTTATTTACCATGATGATAAAGTGCTTTTATACATGGTACCATAGTAAATTTAAAGGGGGGGGGGGGGGTGTGAAATGCTCGTTTTCACTCAATATCCTGTTAATCTTGAGTACCTATAGAGTAGTACTGCATCCTTCATAACTCCAAAAAGTCTTTAGTTTTATTATAGTCATAAGAGAAAGATCGTCTGTACTGATTTTTCCCGGAAAAGCTGGAGGCGTGACGTGAGGGGACGCACTAACAAGGAGGCAGAGATATTTGAAGCAGTTTTACTCACCGCATGCGGTTCAAACACACGATCGTGACCCTTTTTCATTGGGACTGCATTATCCTTAAGAAATAAACGATACGCAAATCCGGCGTCAAACTGGACCTTATTTGTAAAACAAGCATCTTCGAAATGCAGGGAACAAACACAAACACTTGCACAACTCCGTTGATGCTCTGTAAAAATAAACTCCATCCACTGGTCCCTTAATGCTGTTTTTTTTTTTTTGGTAATCTGTGCAGGGTTGTCTTGCCCTGGCAACCAAAAACACACTTCTTTTGTAACATTTTGCGACGCTCTTGCTCTGAACACTGAATGCCTGTTGTGCTCTCAGTGCTCTGCTTTACGGGAGCGCGCACTCTTCCGGCAGAAGTGCCTTAGGACCCATATAAGGAAATTCCGCTCCATCTAACGTCACACAGATCCATACTCGAAAAAAACTTTCCGAAACTTGTGACAAACGTACAACTTAATTTTTGAAACTTTGTCCATGTTTAGCATGGGAATCCAACTCTATAACAGAGTAAAAAACTTAGTATGCATGAAATAGCATTTCACCCCCCCCCCCCCCCCCCCTTTAAGTTTTATGAACACATACAGTGATTAGAGCATGTTTTATTTTTTTGGGGCCATGTTAAAACAATGTCTATAGACCTTTAACTATGATAAAACCATGCTTTTTGTACATGTACAGTGATTATACAAGATTTATCTATTTTTTTACTATAATAATACAATGTTTTTAGATATGCTACAATGGCAAATCTGTTTTTTGAACATAAGCAGTGATTGCATGTTTTTATTTTTTTCATGTACTCTGATAATAGTTATATTATGTAAATGCTGTGTTTAGTATGCTAGTCATTCAGTACATTTGCATTCATTTGTGCTGCTTTCATATTGATTCATTTTTATATTCAGTACGGATCTTTTCGACTAAATGAATAATAGCTTAAATTGTTACTGATACACTGATTTAACACAGTTTTCAGGCAGATAATTGTAAATTAATTTGTTAACTACAAATACATTGTCACTATTTATAACCTAAAGTGTTATTAGACATGATGCCAACAGCCCGCTGAGCAGCTTCTGACTTCACTTTAGTTCAGAATATGAGTCACAACACAAAGTCGGTCCTAATATTCCTGCTTTCAGAAGATCATTTACATTAACTCTTCAGAAGCCAGCACATAATTCAAAGCAGCTTCAGATCTTAAAACAATCCCGTCGGTTTGACAGCGCAGAGCTCAGAAGTTATGCTGCGCTCGACTGATTCATCTTAAAAGCTTTTAATGTTGACAGATTCAGTCTAATCTTTCAGCACTGATTACATTTCAAATGGACTCGCATATCATGCTTAATTTCAGACAAGACATTGAAAACTCTGACATTGTTACGTTTTGCATTGCTAACAAGCCTGTCATCCATAAAGCCTTTTTTTTTTATATAAAATATGACTACAGATTAAAATAAATTGAGATTATTTACACTATTTAGTGACCGATCTAACTGAGGTGAGGAGTTTTAGCGTACTCTTCTGTGTTATTACATTCTGAAGCTGTGATGGTTTAGTTGGGGTTTGGCCTCGTCATGATTCTTGACTGCCGCAGTTTTTAAATCTTACCGTGTTTGACGCAGTTTTCAGGATTGATCTGTACTGTAGTGACAATTCATCAGCATTGATTCTCCCTGCTGTCCCAAACACTCTTCTTCAGTGCCACATCGAACCATTCTTTACACACCTTGCTTCACATTCAACCTCACGCTCACTTCTGTATTTCAACATCTTCATTCACTATTCAGACTTTTATTAGACTTATTATTAATTAATGCATTAAAATAACACACACTGTTGAATGTTTATTACAATTATTTATATATATATATATATATATATATATATATATAAAATGTTTGTCACATGATCCTTTAATAGTCATAATATGCCAATTATTGTTCAGTTACTAATAATGGTTCTTATTATTAATATTACACACATTTTAGGGCCCTTTGAGAAATAGAACATTCAAAAGAACATTCAATTTTTTTTTTTTTTTTTTTGCAAAAATCCTTTGCAACATTATAAATGTTTTCACTTTTTTATTAATGTAACATGTCATTGCTTACATACATTTTTTTTTTTGATTTTTTTTTTTTTTTGCTTTGCTTCTACTTTTTGTTTTCTTTTGTGTGTTTTGCTTTGATTTGTTTTCGTTTTGTTTTGTGTGCTTTGATTTGCTTTCGTTTTGTTGTGTGTTTTGCTTTGATTTGCTATCGTTTTGTGTGTTTTGCTTTGATTTGCTTTCGTTTTGTGTGTTTTGCTTTGATTTGCTATCGTTTTGTTTTGTGTTTTGCTTTGATTTGCTTTTGTTTTGTTTTGTGTGTTTTGCTTTGATTTGCTATCGTTTTGTTTTGTGTGTTTTGCTTTGATTTGCTTTCGTTTTGTTTTGTGTGTTTTGCTTTGATTTGCTTTTGTTTTGTTTTGTGTATTATAAATGTTTTTTGAGCATCAAATCAGTATATAAGAATGATTTCTGAAGGATCATGTGACACTGAAGACTGGAGTAATGTTGCTGAAAATACTTCTTTGTTCATTTTTTTTTTTTTTTTTTTTTTTTTTTTTTTACTTATAATATATTATAATATTTCACAATATTTCAAAAAAAAAAAAAAAAACTATTTCCATAAAGCTTTAGACTTTTATTATTATTTCAAATGTCTGACTGGTAGTATAAATCAGAAGAAAATAAATAAATAAATACAAATAGATTAAAAATATGAAAGAAAAAGACTTCTAAAATATACTATGAATAGAAGGGGGAAAAATGAGGTAGGCTATTGGGTGTTGAGCCTCTTACGGTCTCAAACTGACAAGTATTGAGTCAGACATCAAAGCTTTGACACGAGTCGTGCTGTAACTCAGCCGTTGTATTACGTGTGTGCACTGACTCACGTTCAGGATTCCTGCAGGATAGTTTCAGCACCTTCCACACTGTTTGTACAAATTCATGTAGAAGTGTGGCAGCGTGACCAAACTAGACCAGTGCTGTTTGAATCAGTGATGTTGTCTACACTACAAGTGTAGCAGTGTGGACAGCTTCATCGATTATGATGGGAGTGATGACCTAGTTTTGCCACTGGCTTGCAGTGTTTCTACCAGCCCAAAAAAAAAAAAAAAAAAAAAAAACGTGTAAAATGGATATTTAGAATTATTTTTATTTTTTTGTTTGTTTGTTTGTTTTTGTTTGTGCAGAGCATATTTTGTTACTGTAACTAGTTATCTATTTTGGCACCATAATGTTCTTTCATTAATTAATTAGTTAATTTTTGGTTCATCTATTCATTTAGCCATTAATATTGAAAGTTATGAAGATTTATTTCTTTTTTTTAACCAGCTTATTAGCTGCACTTTTTGTTTTTCTTTAATTTGTCTTCAGGTATTGGCTTTTCATATCAACGAAAACATCATTAATGACTTGTTTAAATTTAAATATTTAAAAAGACAAACTCACAAGGGGATTGATTTTCTTTATTGAAGACTTTTTATTTATTTATTTATTTATTTCTCCACCTCTCTTTATTTCAGTGCCATGCTGTCCTGTCATTCCCAAAATGCATCATTACAGATCACATTCACAGTCAGAATACCATTTTAACATTCCGAGCAAAGGGAGGGATTCATATTTAGTAAATTTGTCTACATTATTCTCATTCATTATTGCTTTACACAAGAAATAAGGAAAGATTGATGTGGCATTTACAAATGTGATTTTCCGACCAGAAGTTGTAAACATCATTGTCTTTCATTGAATTATCAGCATTGTTTTCGATCTCTCACTGATACACAGTGCGTGGGCAGTGTTTTCAGGAAAAGTCTGGTGAATTTCTGTTTTGTACAAAGAAATATTATTGTGAGACTGTGAAGTTGTATGGCTTCTTGCAGCGAAAGGAGGTCACGGCCCGAGGTGTGTTTGTCATCTTCGCCGCAGAGATTATTGTGGAAATGCACGAGTGGTCCATATTTCAGGAGCTTGCTGTGTCACCGCTGGTCTGGATTGACACATCTTAAGAGAAGAAAAGAAAGATGAGAGAATCAGAAGAGTGTAAAATGGGGACAAGCAATCTATTCAGGATTTTCTCAAATGTACTGTCTCTGACATTTGATGCGTCCTACAGAAAGCCTGAAGATGGGATTTTTCTTTATGAATTTGTGCGATTTTTATTAAAACAATAATTCACCTAAGAATGAAAACATCGTGGCAAGGAGAGGTCAACTCCATATCTGGCTTCCTTTGTTGAAGACAGATGAGAACCTCAGGAGAATTTCCATGTTATCCTCTTTTTAAATTAATAAAAGGATCATAATAATATAAGATGACATACTAGTACACGTCTGCGCTATATTCTGATTTTTCTGAAGCTGTACAATTACGTATTTTAATGTATTTTAATGTATATAATATACAATAAATTACCATATAATCTGATAATTAATATATATATATATATATATATATATATATATATATATATATATATATATATATATATATAACAGTATATTAAGTTTTTAAAGGGTTGACCCAAAAATGAAATGTCGTTCTAAACCCGTAAGACCTTCGTTCATCTTTCGAACACAAATTAAGATATTTTTGATGTATTTTGAGAACTCTCTGATCCTCCAAATGTAACAACAATGTAAGTAACACAATCAACGTCCAGAAACGTAGCAAGGAGATCGGTAAAATAATCCAATAAAGGTACTAGAATACTTTTCGCACACTTAGAAAACAGAAATAACGCCTTTATTGAAACAATTTGTCTCATCCGCGTCACTCTAGAGCCATTTTGGACATTTTTTTATGTTGTTTATGCTTTGATTCCAATGAAAACAATGTGTAAGCGTGATGCAGCTGACACGGAACAGCATACACTTTTTATGTTCAGTGGATACTCTCCAAAAGACAAATTGTTCAAAAAAGGCGTTATTTCTGTTTTCTTCAAAAAGTAATCTCATAGCTTCTTAAACTTATGGTTGTGGCGCTTATGTCACATGGACTATTTTACTGATCTCCTTGCTACGTTTCTGGATGTTGATCGTATGGAAAAGAGCAGCTCTTTATTCTTCTGTGTTCAACAGATGAAAGAAAATCATTTTTCGCACACTCCTTTTTAACTAAAGTTTGTCCTATGTCTTATTAATTACATTGGCATCTGTCTCACCAAGGACATTTCAACACAAAGCATCACATCCCTGTTGCTCCGTCATGCATTTGCATGTGTGTATTTTCGCCCATCTGACCGGCTCTGGCAGGAACGACTGAGTTTTTCTCACTCGTATGAAACTGTATCGAGATGACCATCCTTTGAGGTGTGATGGCCAGTGTCTGAGTTCTTGCGCTTTCAGTGTGTATCTAAACTCTTCCCAATAAAGTGTTTTTGCAGTGATGCCATAGAATGGCAAGTTTTGGTTCCTCAAAGAACCTTTCAGTAAACAGTTCTTAAAAGAACCATTTTCCATCATAAATAACATTTTGTTTAATGGAAAGGTTCCATAGATATTAAAGGTTCTTTATGGAGCCATCAATGCCAGGAAAGAACTGTATCCAGTTCCCCCTATGCAACATCAGAGAACAAGACGGAGCCAGTGGTACAATTTTGGACATTTATATCCATGGTAGACCAAATATGATAACAGCATCATGAACTAGAAGTGATTAATTGATTTGAAGCATTCGTTATAGATGTTTTATTGGAAAATATTGAGGAAGAACGGTAGGTTGGGCTTCTGCCAGAAAGAAAATGGGTGAATAAATCCCTCAGGAATCCAAACCCTTTATTTTGTTGTCATGACTATTTTCACTCACTGTTCAATTCTGAACCTTGAATCACTCAACTCGTGGTTTACGGGCCTGTCGAAACTGCAAGAACATGTGTCACCACCTCACAAGCTTTGTGGTGACTCATGGACACATGCAGTCGTGGAAGTACAGAATATTAGCTTTGCTTTTTCCCTGCAGTGCTTAAAAATAAGAAATCTGGACGCTGTGGGGTGTTATTAGATGGTTATGGTGATAATAAACTAGCGTTTTTGTAATAGGCTGAGATGGCAGTGTTCTGCAATGATTCCCTGCTCTGTGAGACTCCACACCACAGGTGGTCGACGTTCCCATCAGTAAATACTGGTTCAGTGCAGCCGTTATGAAAGCAGCCAAATGGAGCTCTCAATTTGCAGAATTGCTCCCTAGTTGAAGCGTTTGCAGAGTGAAAAAAGGTGTTTCAATCTAATTAAAGTTCTCACCAGACCATTTCATGTAGACTTTAGTTTTTAAAAGGGGGTATATCATAAAAATGAGAACAATTCTGATTTAGTTTTAGACCACACTGAAATTAGTATTTGGTTTAGGATTGGTTGTGCAATAAATTGGTTATCGATTTTAAAATGTAAACAGCCATCAACCAAAATTTGCATATTTACTTTTTTTCTCGCTCTCAGAATTGATATCAATTCTCAGTTGTGAGTTATAAAATCAGAATTACGAGATACAAACATGCAATTGCGAGTTCTAAAGTCAGAATTGCAAGTTATCTCACAATTCAGACTTTATTGCAATTGCGGGTTTGTATCACGCAATTTTTACTTTTTTCTCACAATTCGAACCATTTCCCTCAAAATTGTGAAAAATAAGCTTGCAATTGCGTCAGAATTGCACGATTTAAACTTGAAATTCGGAGGAATTCAGAATTCATTCTGAAAATTCTTTCTCCAGAATTGCGAGTTTAAATCTCAATATACGGTTTTATTTTTCAGTTGAGAGTTTATATCACGCAATACTGACTTTATAACTCAAGTTTATTTTGCACAATTCTGAGAAAAAGTCATAACTGCTAGAAGTAAATTTGAAATTGTGAGAAAATAAGTCAAAACTGTGAGATAAAAAGTTGCTATTACCATTTTTAATTTTTGTTTAATGGCGGGACCTGTCTTTTATAGTTTTCATAGTACTATGAACTCAAAAGTAGGGCTGGACGATTATGGCCTAAAATCAAAACCTCGATTAATTGAACATTTTACCTCGATTACAATTAATGAACGATTATTTTGTTTCTGTTTTGTTTTTTTGGCCTCATAGTTCACTGACCAGGTTTGTACTGTAAGTAGGGCCATAGCTGGAGTCAGCAGGGCCCCCATTCAGGTTGTACCAGTGGGCCCTGTTTGAAAGGGTTTAATTTGTTTGTATGTTTGTTCTGTTTATTTTATTGTGCTATTTACAAAGCATTTAAGTTTTTTCAAGTTTGTAAGTGTCCAGGTACAGAAAACGAATAATGTATTAATGTAAAATAGTACTGTAAGAATTAAACATACAGTCAAACCAACATTTATTTAGACACCTTCAACATTTCTCGCATTATCAGTTTATTTGCTATAGTTTAGAAAATGGTAATAAAATATGACAAGAACTCAAGAGTTAAACTGTCAGAACAAATTCATCTTGATAATATCAGATAACTTTGATAGAAAGAGATGTAATGGATTGCAATCAAACAAAACTTCAGACAACAGTCGATACTTTGTTGGCCAATTACCAAGCAATGATTAATTGTGTTCAGTCTGTGGTGTGAAAAGGTTGAATTAGCAATTCCGCAAAGGAGAGCCCAGTTCAGTGTTACCGTCTGTGAGACGCGGCTCTCTCTATGCGTGCGCACCGAACAAAGCGCGAGTAACCAGCTACTCAGTTCAGCTTTTCCGCCTCTTGTGTTTGAATGCTTTAAAGTCTTTTGAATGGTTACATTTGCAAGTGGCCAGGCTTAAGCTACTTTAGTAATTAATCACAGGACAGCGCTGACAACTAGTTTTTGCGTTCCTCTGTGCGCGAGCTTCATAGCTACTGTTTATATGAGTGTTCGTGTCACAATGCAGCTGCGCGAACATGGGATCTCTAAATAATAATACACATCCGACCGTCTAATCGCTTGAATACCCAAACCATAAAACAAGTACAACTGACAAAGTTTAGTGAAGACGCAAGAGTCATGTGGCTACATACGCGGTAGTATGCTTTTAAGGGGGAAGTGTTAACAGGATTAAAAAAACGAAATAACCGACATGGGAAAATTAAGTCGGTTAGAGGTTCTGAGTTTCGGTTTTGATTACTTTTCGATTAATCATCCAGCCCTACTCAAAAGCCTTACATTTTTATTGCATCTGTGTTTTTGTTGTTGTACAGTTCCTGATATTTCCACCCAGAATCCTGTGCATCTGTGCCTCCTCATATTCTGCAGACTTCCTTTCTCACCCTTTCCCTGTGAAACTGACGTGCACATCTTTCGGAGGTGTTTCTCTGTTTAAAACCCGGTGGCAGTGAGTTCTCCTGTTCTGAACGAAATCCCAGCCTGCTGTGCATCAGAAAGGTTTTTGTCAAATCTCTGTTGTGCTGTTTGGCTACAGCGCTGCACCATGAATCTTTGCTGCACCATTCATCAGATGTTTATAACATGTACTTTCCATTGTGATATCGCTACTAATATGGTGAAAGTCTTTGAACGTGATGTTTAATTGGTTGTCTGCTCTGTACAGTGCTAATAGCAGTAAGTCATCACAAGCCTGCTCTGGACTGCTTCATCAAATACCAGCGGAGCGGCTAACTGCCGGCTCAGAGCGCTCATTAACAATGCCTGCTAATTAACTTAAGCGGACTCCAGGCTCAGAGTTCATGTCTAAACATCCTGTTAGGTTTAGAGAGTGAAAAAGGATAGGCTTGCACACACATCTAACGGGGGAAGTCCTTAATGGTAGCGCTATCGATACCCAAAGCTAAACCAGTTTGAATGCTTAAGAAGAAAATAAATGAGAAAAAATACTTCAGGCACTGACCAGTCCCTGTTATGCTGTATTGCATTTTTTATTGTTTATTATTCTTCTACAGTTTTCTGTGAGAATCATTATGGTTCATTGCATTGTATGTGTGTGTTTCAATAGTAATGTGCATTTGAGAAGGCTGACCTGCAAGGGTTGCTGTTACTTTGATCTGGTTCCTGACGCCAAGTACTTTCCACCACTTTCTCCAGTGTGATTTGATTTCCACTTTAAAAGAATCTAGGCCAATGCTGTAATTCCATCCTATTGATATCTGACATTTTATATAAAATACATTTTCTGAGCTTTAGAAACTACCTGTATGATACCTCCAAGACTTCGTATTGCAATTTGCCATCTCTTGATTTTATTTCTAGCTTCATGATGAATAGGTTTCAGATTGTTGGTCTTTTTTTTATGTTGAAGTCAGAGAGACGTCATAAATTGTTAATGAAGGCTGCTGGACCTTTACCCTAAAGCCATATTTTAGTGATTCTGTCATCTTTGACTATGCTAGCTTTCCCCCTGTGATGAAAGTAATTAGGACAAATGTGGAAATGTGACTCCTGATTGTATTCGAAAGTCAATCTGTAACTATTCCATTAAGCTTTCTTTCTTTCTTTTGTGACAATGGGAGTCAAGCAAGATTTTCACTGAATGAGAGCTTAAATTCCTGCCTTTTATACAATTCCAGTCCTCGCGCCCCCCTGCTCTGCACATTTTTTTATATTTCTATTATTGCTTCTTTTTTTTTTAGAACAAACTAATGACGTTTGTTCTATTTGAAAGTGCCCTGTGAAGTGGACACCACAGGATATTCTGCCATGATTCCAGTTTGAAGGGAACATACAGTATATGTTCCATTAAAAATGGCATTGAAGTGTGAAGTAAACTTAACAGATTTCTCCTGCTCAGGGAGAAGGGAGCAATAAACATTGTGTAGGGACCATGTCAATGGGAACACAGTTCATGCACGGAGTTCACTTGTAATGAGCTGATCATCTGAATCAGGTTTGTTAACAGAGAGACATGCTAAATATGCAGAGCTGGGGGGCGCGAGGACTGGAATTGAGAAACGCTGGTATAGTACCAAGTTGGATGGACCAATTTTAAGATATTTATGGCATTTTTACTTCTTTTTTTTTTATTTATTTTTTTACTTTTGTCGTATGCCAAAGAGCAGGATAAACATTCTACTAAACATCTCATTTTGTGTTCCATAGAGTATTACTATTGTCTATACTGTATATAAATGTTACTTTAACTCATTTGAATGTGTGTTGTTCTTGTACAGTTACTTGTCAACACGCTGCAGCAAAACTTGTTTTCTGAAGGTAGAATTAATCACAGCTTTGCTTTCACCCTTGCAGTTCCCAGAATGAAAGAACAAGTGAAAAACCACCGCAGTGACAGATTAATCTCAGATGTAGATTACATCTAAATCTGTCCAGACAGTGTTTGTAGGAGGCCAATCTCTGCTCTTATTAGTCTGGCGTGCTTGCAAGGTTCATCAGAACTGTAAATATTCTTAATTGATGAGCGCACTCTTTTTTTATTTTTTATTTTTTTTACTGGTGATCGAAAGACTGTTGTCGAGCTGTGATGAAATACCCATGAAATGGATGGGCCAGAACAGCAGGAAATGAAAGATGTTGTAAAGGAGGGTGATTTCTCTGTCATTCTTCACAGGGATCTGCTTTTTAAACCTAACCCAAAGCAATCAATTTCTGAATTATTTTTTATTTTTTTGCCATTTGTCAAGATTGCTAAGGTTACACATCATTCACAGTAGTTAAATAAGTAATCTCATTCCCTCAAATAAATAGTTTTTAATAGTTTTCTGCTTAAAGCATTCTGGAATGGAGTTAAGCTAATCAATTACTTGTACCTCATTTACATGCTAACAGGCTGTTGGGCAAAACTGTTGGGTTTGTCCTGCTGAGCTTTAATGGTGGAAATCCTGCAGAAAAGCCAGGAAATGAAAGCCGAGCTGATGTGACTGCATTATGGGAGACTAAAGCAGCATGTTTATTTTCAATGTAGAGCTGACCAAGGCCTTTCTGTAATGAATGAAGTGAATTAAAAACATAATATCCATTTTCACATAATAACTAAGCTGTGATGGACTGTCTGCACCAAATTAAATGCGAGTAACAGAAATAAAATGATTATTTCCAAATGCACCAAAAATATAATATGCACTGTATGTAGACTTAAATTACCCCACCCTTGACGGACTTCCCTTCATTTTTTGTTCATTAAACATGTTTGCACCTTAACTAATTAATACAGTCAAACATCTTTGCTTTATCCGATGCATTTAATTTGTTTAACTTTTAAAAATTCTGTGTTCGTTCACTAAAAATAAATGTTTTATATATATTCTTACCAGATATAGGTCTAGTCTGTTTCCAACATGTCGCCAATTTTTACCAATAAGCTACATGTCATATAGCAGCAGTGGTAAAGACAAAATGTCTTGGAACCCTTTAATGCTCGATGCTCAAACAAAAGCCCATATTGGTTATCCCACACAGACATCTGAAGCTCAGTATGGTGCACGAGGAAGAATGTTTTTAGCCCAGCATTACAGCTCAGCAGATGTTATGACTATAGGATTTCCTTTTACACATTCAGCTGTAATATACAGTGATGTCCTGGCTTGTGGTTGATAAGTCCATACTGTGAATGTGTTTTAAACTTCCGTGATAGTGCTTTTTTACAGAGAGAATATTGCGTTTTAGTTTATATTGCATGCCTTTTTGTGCTACTTGACGTATCATCTTTACTTTTAACATAGATTCATCAAAAATGTAAGATTTTAGTCATACCTTAATGTTATTGGGGATCGTCTTGAAATCTTATTTCCCTAATGATGGACTATTTACAGTACACACACATTTAAAGTAAACTGGTATCGAAAAAGCACAGGTTTCTCCTGTTGTTGTTTTTGTTTGTTCATTTTTGTCAGAGTTTTGACATTGTTCTTTGACCGTATCGATCCTGTATGATAAATAAAACACTGAGGTGGACCACACACAGCTCAGAGGCAGCAACTGCACCCCGATGTATAATGTCCCTTAACAGGAGCTTTATACAGCTTGAAAAGACACGGACCCAGTAGAGCATACATTCAGAGTGGTGACGATTATGGAATTTGGTCTATTTGAGCATCTGGATGTTGTAAGACATTTTAAAAAACTGCTTTATGGAGGGTGGGGGTAAGATGTGCAAGTGTGGCAAATTATGTACAGGTTTGGTCATGTGAATATTCATTGAGAGATGTCAGATGACTGTCAGATGCAAGTAAAAAATGTAACAAATATAATTTATTAAAAATGGTTCATTATATTAAAATATTATGAATATGACACCTCTTGTTATAAAATGTTTTTTTTTTTTTTTTTTTTTTTTTTTTTTAGACTAAAATACTTAAGAATATGGGATTGTGGATCATTTTTCTGATTTACATACATTTATTTACTTATACACGATTTACTCAACCTCAGATTGTTCCAAACCTGTGGGACTTTCATACCATTTTAGAATGAAGTGAGGGTGAGTTAATGATGGCAGAAATGTCATTTTTAGGAGAACTATTGTTGTAAATAAGAAGTGGCACATCTAAACCCGCTCTTTTCTACTCCAGAGCCTAGGTGGAGACTATTCATGCCTTGGATGTCAAAATGTGTGTCCATGCAGATATGGTTAGAATTGTGGCACAAAACATTGAGGGGATGATGATGATGGTTATGATGATGGTTATGATGATGGTGGTTTTAGTGACAGTAAAACAGTTTTGGATGGAACACACTCATTATTATGCAGTTATTCTGGGGAAGATGGGCTTCGGCTCAAGGGTAATGCACTATTGTTAAATTCTCCATTTGCCCGTATGTTATAACTTGTGGGTCTCGGCATATCTCCAGAGAGAGCATTTGCGGTTTGCGCTGCAACGTCATCAGTCAACAAAACTTTTGCGTGCCATTGTCAACTAAATATAGACATTTGTGTATGCCACTGTCAAAAGCAGCTATGACATTCACAAACATTTAGGTTTGATCCCAGTTATTTCTCACAACTTCTGTCATGATGGAGTTGGCAGTAATTGGTGATGTTTTGTTTTTAATTGATGATGTTATGTTCTTATGAACATTTGCACACACATTTTAATTTGACTCTGGAATAGAAAAGCAGGAATGCTAGGACACGTTGTGTAGTTTGAATGTTCACCTTTGCCATAAAGACTTTAATTTAGAATAAGAAGGCAGACATTTCCCTCTCGGGTCGAAGCAAAAGGATTTATTAAGAAGCCAACAAAGTAGGGGTTTGTGGAAGGGGAGGGGTGGGTGGCAAGGGGAAACATGGAATGCTTAAGGAGAGGGGAATGTACTTTTTAACAGATTCCGTTTCATTAAAATTCATCCATTTCAATTTATAATCATACTAAGGATGAGATGTGACCTCTGTCTGATATCCACATCAATTTGGATAAGTTAGGAGCACCACTTTGCACAGCTGCAAGTCTTTTTTTACAACCATTTCCAATTTTATAGATGCATTTTCTCTTGCCCAAACCCTTACATTTGCAAAGTGGGCATGACCCCTTACAAAAATTGATTGCTGCTGCTAACTACTCACCAAATTGCCAGTCTGAAACACAGGGATACAAAGGACGTCTAAAAAAAACATTCTAGTTATATTCTAGTATATAAAAAAACTAGAAATCCAGTATGCACTTGTCATTCTCCTTCATGTCATTCATGCTATTTCTAGAGTAGAGTTGGGTTTATGCAGTATTCAGTGGGTTATAGGCTCTAGACAAAGCATTCATATGAATCTATCAAGGCTCAAGCAGTGGTAAAGGCAAAGCATTTTACCCTTCTCAGCTTTTGTACTTTCAAACCAATTCCTTCCTCTCGTACCGTCGTGACTCAGTCGTGGCTTAAAGCTGATTCTTGGGAGCGCTTTGCTCCATCTTTTTGCCTTTTTATATCTCTCTTTTCTATGATTGCATCTGCTCTGTCCTGCTCCCTGTTATGGGCTTGCAAAGCCAACTCCCTGATCTGTCCTGAGTAGCTGTGCAGTTGCAGACTGACATGTTGAAGGACCCAAGTGCTCGTTTGAGCTGGTCATTGGGATGACAGTAAGCAGCCGCTATGGCACTATAGTGGTATCTGAGAAGACGGAAGTGACCGAGTCAGCATCGCTCCGTGTTACGGCCAGCTTGGGATAATCAAGAGCCAGTGCTGCCTGCAGCCGCCCATTCTGTGCCTCCTTGATGGGTTCCAGAAAGACCACATGCTTGTTGTTACTGACCTTACGGCCTGGGCCCTCCGTGGCAGGTGGCGTGGGTGTCAGGATAGACGACTGGGCACTGCATTCGTTCGCAAGATTCGGTGTTGCTGGTATAGGCTGTTTGCGACACCAGCAGCGACAGGGTGTCAAGAAGAGGTACATAAGGACCAAAATCAAACTAACAACGCAGCCCAGAAGGGTCGTAAAGCCAGTGTTAAAGGGTTCGCTGTCTTGACGGCGGGTATGCACGGTTACATTAACTTCAAGAGAATCGTTGCTTGACTCCTGATGGTTTTGAACCATGCACAAGTACACCCCAGAGTCGTTTGTTTGTACTGCCAAGATTTCCAAAGAACCGTTCGGATGCATTTGCAGCATATTGTTACTAAAAGGAGGAGCGATGTATCCATAAGTTTTGGTTACCCATGAATAGTTGAGATGTTTTCCCTTTAATGATGTTATACAATCTAACATCACTGAGTCTCCAGCATATGCCTCCATGCTAATTTTCTTCACTGGAGGTTTTATTTTGCAATTCTCAAAGTATCGTACATGCTTGAGAAAACGCACCATGGCACGTTGCTCACCGTAAATCAAGCAAGTATGCTCCTCCCAAAAATCTGTCACTGAGGTAAAACCTCTGTACTCCCATTGTTTAAACAGGCCGTACATGGAGCACTCACAAATTAGGCTATTGTTGTGCAGGAACAACCCATTCTGTATCTTTTCCTTTAGAGCTTCGATGTCTTTGACGGGAAGGTTGGGCATACGGTTCGAACTTAGATCCAGAGTCGTGAGATTGGCGTGTTCTTGAATAGAAAAGAAGGGGAAATCTGTCAGTCTGTTATGGCTTAAGTAGGCTTTTTGTAGGTTGCTCAAACCACTCAGGGCTTTGCTTTCTACCCTCACTATTTGGTTGTTGTAAAGGAGTAACTCCTTTATTCCTACTAACTCTTGAAAGTAGTGCTCCTCTATAATGTTCAGTTGATTGGAGGAAAGGTCCAGATGGCGTATGTTGCTTGTATTCCGAAAGGTTCCAGGAGTGAGTCTGCTCAGCTGATTGTGGGCTAACCGTACGGTGTCAAGATTGGGCAGACCAGCGAAGCCACCCTCCTCAAGGCGTTCTAAGCGGTTGTGATTGAAGTCCAGTGTCGCGACCATTACAGGTAACTCTTCCGGGACTTGGTCGAGCCCAAGGTTGGTGCAGCTCAGGATATCAGATGCAATCAGGCAGCCGGAAGGTAGATTGGCTCTGACTAGCTGCAGCAGAAGAGAGCTCAGCATTAGGGGTGCGGCCACACCCTGAGCACACAGCATTGTGCCGTCAGGATGCTTTGCTTGGGAATCAGAGAAGCCAGAGTTTCACCAGGGTAGAGGTCCACTCTCTGTTTGAGTCAAAGCTGTTGTCTTGGCTAGGTGTTTCTATCCTTAAAAAAATTGGATTGCAAAACAAAAAGACAACAAGAAGACATACGTTATGTAATACAGTGGATGTCTTGCTCAATAAATCTTTGCCAACTTGGCATTGTTCTGTCAGCCCAAGGCATGAGAGTGCATCAATGCGAGGACTATTATTATTTAATCAACTTGCTCACATCTTACAAAAATCTAATCTTAGAAGTTGAAGACGATAAGATTATCTTTACCTTAAGGTTGCCAACAGTTATTCCAAACATCCCGCCTCATAACTCTTGTTTGAATTTCGAATGCTGCCCCAGATTTTTAGTCCTTTTAGTCTTTTAGAGAGAGTTGGTCATTCAAGTCATCAAAGGGAAAGCAATTGTTTTTGTCCTCGTCCTCAAGGCTGAGCCCAAGCTTCTGTGCACCATCCTTTTAACAGTTGGTGTTGTTTTGCAGTCCTGACATCTGAGATGGAACAGAAGAAGTCTTAAATCAAGAGCTTGCTTGCTGCCGCAGGCTGGAGGTTGTTTTTGAGAAAGTCAGCATCCTTGTCCAGTTCAGTTAGTATAATCTTGCCCTCAGTTGAACAGCAGGCTCACAACGTGTCACATAAGCCCTGGTCGGCAATAACAGTCCACCATAAAAAGAAAGATGTTTTTTTTAAAAAAAACAGATGATACAGACACGGCACAGTTGTTTGTCAGTCTTGCTCCAAAAACAGAAGAAAGTAGTCCTTCAATTTTAGACATACATTTTGTCTGCTCATTTTGTTCAAATGACAAAGGACATCTAGGGCTACTAACTCTGTGACTTTTAAGCTTCCAGTATCCACGTGGCATCTGGAGAAACTGGTGAAAAGATTAAAGCACAAAGAATCATCATAATATTTTTGGTTCCGCTTCCAGATCCTGAATTTTTTTCCTCCTCAGTCTCTATCCTTTTTTCAATTTCCTCCTAATTTTCTCAGAATTGTATGGGTCTTCCTCCTTTTCCTCTCTGTCGCACTTTTGCAGAGATTGACTGTGTACTACACTCCCTCTCCGTCTCTCTCTCATCTCTCTGCGCTCTATAAACAGACAGGCATGGAGTTTCGGAGGAGGGGCACTCTGGAGGGGGGTTCTTCTGAGTACTGATTGGTTCAATGCAAAGATTATGAAAGGGAAGTGTTTGCCAGAGCCTCCCCTGGTGGTTATGTTATGTTTACTCTCTAGCTTTAATATCTCATTGATTTGTGTTAATGGGGATCTGAATAAGCCTTAATTGCTTGGATTAAAATGTATTAATATGAATTGTGAAGTGATTTTATAGATGTCTTCTGCTTGGATTGTATAGATGACTTCTGCTTTGTGCATATGATGATATATATAATTTATTTCTTTTTGAAATCTAATTGTGATTAGCTATTCATTTAAAGGTAAGGTGTCTGATTTCTGGCACTTTCTTGTTGCTTTCCCATTGTCCTTTGAAGAAGGGCTGATTTGAACCTGCACAATTTCTAAATCACTTTATACCATTATTTTCTGTGACCCCGACCTTCCCCTGTATGCTATGTATGGAGCACAAGAACAGAGCAGACCGGGCATACATAATGCCAGGTTCACACACTGTCTGTGGTGCAATTTTTTTTTTTTTTTTTTTTTTTTTGCCATATGTCTAGACATTTTTTATCAGTGTTCTGAAGTCATGCATTTGGATATTTGAAAAAATAGTCATCATGTTGTGCCAGGTTTGATGTCAGTGACACCAAAAGAGGTTCTTGCAAGTCTCGTAACTGAGGGCAATTCACAAAGTTTGAAAATCCTGTTCATTGTGTATTCATTATGCTTGAGTGCACACTATAAACCTGACATTACTCATCCTCATGAATTAAAGATGTGGGAGTATCTGTGTCCTTGATTTTTTTTTTTTTTTTTCAGTGCCTGTAGAATCTTTATGTATGTATAAATGTCTTTGTCTTGCTTATAGCACACATTTTCCCTGTGTGTGTGTGTTATTGCCTGTGTAAGCTGTCTCTGTCCCTCAGTTATAGTTGCACAGGCTTTGACTACTGTCAGCCTGCATTATCCTCTGAAACCACTGCTGTGGGCCACTGCCAAAGGTCTAAAAGTAGTCATACACACACGCTCTCACAATCCTCTGGCTCCCTCTAATACACAACCCATTACTTCTCATCATCTTCGCCACTTTAATATCTATAACTGATGGTCGAGGCTTGTGTTTTCGACAGGTTTCTTGTCACTCTTCCTCAGGCAAAATTTTTCACGGAGCGTTTAGTGAAGACTGAGTCTAAGCTTCTCACTATCAAAAGTCCCCCAATATAACATTGTTCTGGAAAATTGGTTTCCTGGCTCAGAGCTTGCTCATTTTTCAAAAACAATGCTCTGCAAGCAAAGGAAACATGCAGGAAGACAGGAAGAGGAACCCTAAGGTTAATAGCGTAGTCTCTTCTGTATATGTTTCCAGACAACCATCAATTTGAGCCAGAAGTTGCTCTGTACCTTTTGATAACTTTGACCCAAGAACCAGTGAAGCGTCTAACTGCTTATTATGGCGTCCCTGCTGACGTTTTCACCACGCTCTCTTCATCATGACATATCCATCTGCTTCCAGAACCATCTTAGAAAGCTTTTTCTAACTGCTGCGAGCACCATAAAGTTTTCGACGACTCCAGATAAAGTGTTATTCTTCCCAAGAGTGTTCTGAAGATTGGCTTTGGTGATACCATTTATCACTCTTTGACACTTAGTTAATATTTTTTGAAGATAAGCGGTGATAAAATATGACTCATGGGAAATGGCATGGCTTCTGACTTGTTTGATGCTTCTGACTTGTGGCCCTCAGTGGTTGATAGATGTGATGGTAAAAGACCTCAGGGGTCTGGTGATGTATCCAAGACAAACATTTGGTTCTCAATACCTGGGTAGTCGATCGTTGAGGAAAAAAATACAAAGTAATGTGGCATGCAGTGTTGGGTGTAACGTGTTACTGTAATCAAATTACTTATCCACTGAAAAAGTTAAGTAAGGGATTACTGCTCATTTTTAGGGAATTTAATTACCATTACATATAAAGTACTTGCGTTACATACAGTAAATCATTTTAACATTTCTGAAATCAGTATTTGAAATCTAAATTCACCATATAAAGATAAAATTGAATGCAGCGTTTTTAACCCTTTGCATCAGCTCATTCACTTTCAGTTTTTCCTGATTCACAGAGAAACCTTAAATTCTCAGATACAGATAAGACTAAATTAAAACAAATCTAAAAAGAGTCTACTTTTATTTGTGTAAACTGAAAATAACAACAAAACATTGTGCTTTTGTAAAATAAACCAAACAAACAGGGTGAGGTTTCTGCCATCTAGCTCTCTGTGAGCAACTCTCTACACATTATTATGTAATCCATATTAAACTAAAGCTACGTACAGTCTATCCCGTATCTGAAAGCTTAAAGTGTCTACTTTTAAATGAATGGATTCAAATCAAAAACAAATATTCTCTGATCATGTCATTGGTATCAAACTAAAGTGAGGTACAGTCTTTCCCGTATCTGAGATCTTTACACCTGAGTGTAAACCCCCTCATCTAGATTAATAAAAAAATATATATATATATATATAATCAAGATATATAATCATTTTTGAAAGAAGTCCTGGTATGATGAATTTACCTCAGAAGAACTGCCCGATCTGAAATGGCTTTATTCAGCAGAGCAGATAATTTATGTAATTCATTTTTACCTACATTAATTAACATGTTATTTGTTTTTACATAAACCTGTACAGATTTTACGGGTTGGGCTTTTCCTGAACATCTTACCTAACTGAAATGAATTGTTTAACTTTTCTTAAGCGTTTTTGTTATTCAGATATGTTGTTATTCAGAGTTTTTTTTTTTTTTTTAACCAAGTTAAAAAAAATTATACAAATAATAATATAATAATAATTGCAGTTGTTTTAAAGCTAAAAGGCTAAACTATTCTATGTTTGACTCAAATTGAAAGAATAGTTACATTTAATATTAAGGTTTATAGGGATTTTTCAGTTACTTTTCAGACAGTGTAATAAGTAATTTAAATACAATATCGATTATGTAATTAGTAATTAATACATTTTTGAAAGTAACTTAGCCAACACTGGTAGCATGAATGTGCCCAAGAAAAGCTTTGTTTTGTAGGAAAAGACGGTTTTGTATTGTATGCGCTAAGAAGTCCCACTTACAAGTTTGCAAATCGCAATTACGACACTACTAAAGAATATTTTTCACACCATTGTATGTGTTCAAGTACCATGTACTTTATCATGTATTTTAAGTACCTAGCACAATAGCGATTATAGCATGCTATGGGATATCGATGGATTTGACCACCCTTCATTGTTTTTCACATAATTCTGTGGTAATTACTCACAAATGCGCTTGTTCTTAAACAAGAAGTCTTTTTTCCAACAGTCTAAAGAATTACAGAGTATAACGATTTTTATCTCAAGTCAACTTCGGACTTTGGAAATATCGCTTCATTTGCACGTCTCTTTTGATCACTGGCAATTAGATGGGATGTTGCCTTATTGTCGAGACACTGCTTGAATTGGGTTCGATTTGCTGTCTAAGATGTTTTTCAGTACGCGCAAAAAAACCTGCAGCCAGACAATTCATAAACACAAAAAGAAAATGAAGGCAGGCTGTTATCCCATACTCTACAAATGTTCAAATCAGACTTCACATAGAGGAACAAACAGAAAGAGAAAGATTTGAAATGTTGCCTCTAAATTGCCTCTTTTGTTGTCTACTCTCTCATTCCTGAGCGTAATAAAACATTGAGTTCATGCACCATTGTATAGTTCTATGGATCCCTGTTTTGTGCAGTGTCCTTTCTTTGTGTGGATGTATATAGCATCTCAAGAATCACAAGGTTCTTTAGAATGAATTTAGATAAGTGTCACAGTTCATCGGTTCTATACACTGAAAAGTGTATATTATTCATATACAGTGAAGATGAAACCCATGAATAAAGAATATGTGGGTCGGAGACGTGTCCTAGCGGGTAGTGCACATGTTTCATGGTAGTCTCAGCCTCAGACACCTACAGTCTGTTCACTGACCATCTCGAACATATTGCTCACAAGAATGCTATGGCTTCTAAAAAAAAATCAGTTTCAATCTGATTGGCTTGATTACACATCTTCTGGGTGTATCACTCTGCTTGGAAATAAAGCTGTTTACAAGAAAAACCATTGGTTTATCACTGTATAATGACAAATGCTTCAGCTTATGCAATATAGTGTTTAGTTTGTCCCATTTTTTCATCATTTATTGAAAAACACTACACTTTCCCTTTCATTTTCACCCTTTAGTCTGTATACAGCCATATGTACCCTTTCACCCAAGGGCCCCTTGTTAGCTCTGCAACCGGCTCTAATTATCTAACAGCATGCCAAGTGTAGTTTGAGTGGATGCGGGCAGTTTTTTGAAGGATGTGAGGGAATCGTGAGCCGTGTGTGTAGTGATGGTAGCTGTTCCAAAAGCCTCCCCCACGCTCATCTGTCAGCCCCGCTGTGCTCGGGAGAGGCAGGATTGAAGTAGAGTCTCAGAGAGAGGCCAGTGAGTCAGTGTCTGTCTGTTGGGGGCCACAGACACCACAAATAGCCTCTCCTGTTTACTGGCTTCTGCTCTCGGAGAGACACCTTCTGTAATACTGGGATGCTTTACAACCCAAAGTTATTTTTTAATGGGTTGATATATTTGTATATAGGAATTAAAACTGCCACCCAAATATATTTTTCGACTGTTTCTTTGTGACTGATATATATACTGTTAGTACGCTCATTTGTTTAAACAAGCTGTTTCTCTAAATTTCTGATATTTTGTACATCAGTACTGAATATTTTTACTGTTTGTATTACTCCTCAGCACATCTGTTTTTGCAAACATAGAAATCCAACAGCAGTTCAAAGCATTGAAACCAAGGTATTTTTGTTGGCAGGTATGATAGTAAACGAAAAAACTTGCAATGTTGTGTCTGAAAAGTCACTTAAGAGACGTAACGTCTTGTTTAGGGAACAGTTCTGGGGTCCCATTCATAAACGTTGCGTACGCCCAAAATGGGCATAGAAAATGCATAAGCAATTTTCCACGCACATATCAGGATTTATAAAAGATAAACTTTACGTAAATATGTACACAACATACGGACATTCTAGACCATGCGTACGCACTCTTTTTCCTTGAGTGAGAATAGTAATGAAGTAAACAACAATTGTAAAACCTGTTTTAATTTCGATATACACATTTGCATTAAATATTCCACTCTTATTAATAGAGATGATCACTGAAATTACATAATCATTTCGTAGAAGTTAAAAATTATACGAATTTAGGCATGTTTAGTGGATGCGCTTGATCACTTTCGCTCTGTCATGCTGTTTAATGAGAGTGAGGAGTGCTATAGGTGCACAATAATTCATTTTCAAATTAAACCGCAGATCTCATGATATGCAAAAACATTTTTGTGAGAACAATGATCAATGATGCGCACTTCAATACTGTGGCGGACACTGCTGGATTCGGTGGAAAGGTCTATATCGTCTGGTTTGAATGGGTCCAGTGATTAATATCTTACCGTACAACCACAGCTGCATAGAGGTGTTGGTGCTGTGTGAAGGCATCTCCACAACATTATGAAAAATACCACTGTATTTGGAAAATACAAATTGAAGAAAACGGCAATTTGTATGTAAAAAAAGAAAAAAAAAGAAAATAGGCTACTTTGACAGTGACGCGCTGTGTTGGGCAATATTTACACTGCAATAAATATAGACTAAAAGATGTTCACCTTATCAGCAAAACAGCATAAATTAAATTTTATTCTAATTGTTTAAAACAATTGAAATACTATTTGGCCAGTGGAAAAGAATGATACCAACAATTTTAAACAGTTTTGTTTTTATGGATTTTGATATATTTATGCTAAAACATAAGAATACTGGATGATTTTTACCAATAAAAATTGTGTATGGCACAAATGGCATTTATACTGCTTATCTTATATTTCCTTGATGCCTTGTACCATTTACGGTGTAAAATATGGTGTCACGTGGATGGTAATATGCAAGGAAAAGATATGCAGATGAGAGGTTACGCATAGTAAAACTAGGCGTTGTAAGCTTCATATATGGTTACTTCGGGGAGAGGATGAGGTGGAGATGCATGTACACACATCTTCCCCTGGCTGAGATATATAAAGTACACAAAGTGTGCGCATACATCTGAAAACTTTTGTGCATACACAAAATATAGTTTTTGTGCATACGTACACGTTTAGGATTAAATCTACAGAGAGTTTTATAAATGAGACCCCTGGGGTTTCAATCACAAGTATGTGTCTTTGATCTAGTGCTGTTATAAAGTGACACACAGTGAGCCCTTTACATTCAGTAAGGTAAACATTGACTCGCATTAAAAACATGAATTAGCAGCCGTGAAGTCCTACAGCTACCTAAAAGCATGTAAATAATGGCTTTAGGTCAGTTAAAACATTTAAATTACAGTTTTTATCATTCTGTTGTTGTGTGATCTGATAGTTTTATCAAAACTAACTGTGGTTGATGCAGCTTTAGCTGTAAGTTGGAAGTCAGAACCGCTCTAAATGCTCTCTTAACACTAAGATTAAAGCTGCAGTAGGTAACTTTTGATGCTCTAGCGGTTAATAAACAGAACTGCGTGTGTCTTGCGGAAGAACATCGTAGCCGGAACTACTTCTCTCTGTTTATGTCTATGAAGAATCACAAAGGTATTGGGTTACTCCGACGCGGTACCCACCGAAGCAATCTAAAATAGTCTGAATATAAACACTTATTATAGATGTACCCTAGTGATTCAGGACAGGCTAAAAACACGGTTCGGAAAAGGGATTCATGGTGTACTCGCTTATGTTCATTTTGTAAATTTTGAACACAAACAAAGTTACGGACCACAGCTCTGATTGGTTGTTTTTTACCGGGAGCGGCGAATTTCTGCAAATGGCAATAGGACCACTGGGAGGAGCCAGAGGAGCTTGATTTTTTTTCACAGATTATCTGTCTCATATTCTACTGTCAGGACATAATGACAGGTTTCACAAATATCTAAAAAAAAAAAAAAAAAAAAAAAATATATATATATATATATATATATATATATATATATATATATATATTTTTTTTTTTTTTACAAAAGTTACCTACTGCAGCTTTAACTAAATTTAGAGCTGCAACAAGTAGTTATTTTGATAATTGATTAATCTAATGATTATTAGAGTGATTATTTGACTAATCATCAGTTAATTCACCAAATTAATCATTAGGCTTTGATCACTTATTCAGCTTTGGCACTTCGTCAAAATATGGAGTTACCGTATACATATTCTATAGAGCTGCTTTACATGAGAGAATCAAGTTTTAATTCTAACTGAAAGCAACCCTTTCTAAAGAAGCTCCGCCTTCTGCTCTCAGCAGCATTGAGATGTTCACTAACAGTTAAGCGCTTCTTGCGTATATCAAACTTCTTTTTACATCTAACCAAGAAATAATAAATAAATAACTTTTCTAAGAGTTCATCAGGGCCTTTACACATGCCAACATTTTTTGTTTGTAGTTTTCTAAAGCTCTCCAACACTTCTCTTTTGGCTTCGTGAGGGCTGAATTGCGTTACAGTGCCACACTGGTCAAACCTTGCTATTGCAGGCCCTGACATTGGGTCATATGAGATCAAATGACTATTCAACAACAAAACATTTTTGTTGCCAATTGTTTTTGTCGGCTTTTCATTTCAGCCTTTATGCATAACTAAAGCTCTTGCATTTCTTGAAAGTTGTCTTTGTTTTATTGGACGGAATAAAATATTTGTGATGTGGAAAAAATAAAAACTGTGTGTTTGAAAGGCGGTGAGATTGAGACAGCCAGCACATTCGCTCTCAGAGCACAGCAGGAGGGTTGCCCGGTTGCCAGTGTCTGTGGGCACTGATCTTGTGTGTAATTTCATTTGTTTACTAGACCTCTGTTGTTTGAGCGTTGATCCCGGCCATGTCTTTCTGCATGTGCACTGTATTGTTAACTTAGCATGACAGCCAGCCGCGTCTTGTAAACACGGCAGCCAGCTGGGTGAGTTTGTATGCGGGAACAAACATATTTGCTCAAGTGTTTGTCTCCCACTACAGATGTCCTAAAGGTTTGCTCTTGTGTCTGTACATCTGCAGGATTTAGTTTCACCATTTCTGGAGCTCCATATCTACTGAAACAACCACAAATTCAGAGCATAGGGGATAGTGGGGTAAAGTGTGTCAATGAGTGTGCAAACATTAATATGTTAAAAAAAAAGTCCAGATTTTCCACTTAAAATAAATTTTCTCATTTTTATTTTGGTTATGTTTTTGTTTGGGTTTTGGTTTGTATTACGTTTGGATTTAAATTTTTTTTGGTCCTTTTTTGCTTGAGTTTTGGTTTGCTTGGCTTGGTTTTGTGTTTTGTTTTAGTTTAGTTTAGTTTTTGTTTGACTGTTTCATTTTGTTTTTGTCTGAACATGTTTTGATTTGTGTTATAGTTTGGGTTTGGTTAGAATTTTGTTTTAAATTTTGCTTTTTGTTTATATTTAGTTTGTGTGTGTTCTTTTGGTTTTGTACTGTTTTGTTTGGGGGGTTGTTTTGTTTTTTGCTTTTGAGTTTTTTTTGCTTTTGTGTTTGACTGATTTTTGTTTAGGCTTGAACTGGTTTTGATTTGCAGTTATTTTGTGACTCTCTGGGTTTGGTTAGCATTTTTTTGTTAGCAAGTTTGTTTGAACTTTTTTTTGTTGGTTGGTTGGTTTTGGTTTGATTTTGTGTTCTGTTTTGTTTTTTACTTTTATTTTTTTGTTTATTTATTCAATTTATTTAGTTTTGTTTGAGTTTTGTTTAAGTTATGCTTGGGTTTTAGTTTTGTCACATTTCTAATTTCTGAATCAGTTTTTGTCAATGTCAATAGGACAGGAATGTCTCTAGTTTCTAGTGATCTCTACAACCAAAGACTACAGTACCCAAGATGTGTCACTAGTATATTTTTGAATGGGGAAAATGCAACGCTCAATTTGGCAACCCTTTCGAAAGAAGCCCCGTCTTCTGAGTAAAAGAGTCAATCCCTTATTGGTAAAGTTAGCGGATCATTGCATCTTTTTATATATACTGCCGTTATCAATCCCTATAAAAACAGTAAGCTTTCTGAAACGCATGCGAACTGGCTGGTCTAGACTAAAAAAAATAAATTACTATTTGAGTAAAATAAACAACTTTTATGATAAAGTTGTTTTCAGATTTAATTGGGGATTTCACATATGAAATTTTATTGTAAGCTTGGAGACCAGTTTTGGAGAATTTGATGTTTCCCTGTTCAAAGAGATAGGAGCGGCACTTAAATGCCCGAAAGGCATTTCAAAGATGGCCGCTGAGTGACATGACTTGGCTTAAAGGGACTTTGCTACAATCCTCTACTGTCCTGCAGACTTCAGTTCCAACACTGCTCCACGTGACAACACCTGCCTGGAATTATCAAGTAACCCTGAACAACCTTGATTATCTGGTACAAGTGTGTTTATTTGGGGTTGGAGCTGAATGTCACAGGATGGCAGCAGCTCTCCAGCAGCAGACCTTTGTGCTATTATAATTTATCATTTAGATCTGACTCGGTGGCAAGCCTCTATTGCCTCGAAGAATGTCTATGTGGTAGTTAGCTAGACAGTATTACTCTCTGCTCTACTCTGTTGCATTTTCTGTCTCAAGTCTATTTCCCTGTATATTCTGCTTACTTTCAGACCAATCATTTCACCCACATAAGCAACAGTGGGAAAGAAACTCCATAGTGCATTATTAAAGAAAGTCATTTTTCCTCTGCTTGCATCATGAGGGATTGTATGAGAGTGGGTGTATGCGGTCGGAAAAACACACATGAAAGATTGATCAGGGAGGGTTAGATGTACAGAGCAGGTGTGCAGGTGTGCTGGGGTGGTGGGAAAGCTCTGCTTAAGTTTTAATGCACTGCCATTAGGGCTGAATCTCCATAAATCATCTGCCAGACATGCATGTTTCTTTTCTTTTCTGTGGGACATGGACAGTTGGACTGTTTGTGGGAGTCTGAGAAGTGTCATATAGATCAGCTCAATGTCTAGTCTCCATCTAATGTGTCCATATGTGCAAATAGGGTTTATTTTTTTCTGAAGAAGCAAGACATGTTTATTTGCTGTAAGTGTGTTGACCTTGTCACATGATGTTCTCTTACAACCTGACAGCTGTAAGCTCCAATGAGCAATGTGTGCAAGTCTGTCTCTCCCCCTGTCATTTTTAGTTGTGTTTGCCAAGTCAAGCTTCACTTTTGCTACAAAGGGTTTGATATTTATAAAAGAATGTCAGTTTGTCAGAGCTTTGAATTTGTGGGCAGCACTCTGGCATTTTGGTTAAAAGTGATTTGGGGATCCAGAGTCCTGTCTTTCCTAATCCTGATCTTATTACAATAAAGAAAGATTTAGCTTTGACTGACCCTTGATTTGCAGCAGGGATGCATGGAAGGAGGAATTGCAGGACTTTTCTCTCCTTCTTTTTTTCCCACAGTGTGTGTTATAACGAGTGCAGATGACAGTGCGTGCTGGATGTCAGGACGTTTTGCTGCATGTTCGCTGTGGTTGTCATGAGTGGCAGATTCTGCTATAGAGCGGACAGGTTCCTTCCTGGACAACTCTCATCAGTCTATCAAAAAATAATATGCCTACAAATGTAGCCCCACTAGTAGTTTTGTATTTTTTACAAAAGGAACTAGAGCGGGGTCAGTGAAGATTGTGAAAAATAATAATACATAATAATAATACATCTTTATTAGTAAACTTTTAACCCCAAGTTACTCCTAGAACACAAGTTATATATAAAGTGCTGTCAATCAATTAAATTAAATTTCTGAAATGAATCGCGATTAAACATGAATAATTCAACCTAACATTATAGTTTTTAAATATACTTTTATTTTGCTAATATTTTATATTCAATCTTTAAATTAATGTAAAAACCGCAAAGACAGTGTATTTTCTGACCCATTTCAGGTCTTTAAGTCTCTAGTTGTGAGATGACGAGTTGAATGATAAGTGAGACATTTCAGAGACATGTTCTTAATGTAACTCATATATAATTTATTACATGCAAGTACAGTTTTAAGACAGATTTAATCACCCTTTTGGTAACTTCATGACTTAACTGACCACAACATTGCATGCACATGGTTTCATTCACCCTTTTCGATATGAAATGATACAGGCTCCAGCACGCGCCGACGAAAAGACATTCTGCGACTGAAAAAAAGAAACAAAACGCCGCTATGTTGTATGCACTGTTGGGAAAGTTCACTTTCTACATGAACTAGTTCAAAGTTCAATTCACAAATTTTAAAATGAACTAGTTCAATTCATAGTTCAAACTACTCAATTTTGAACTAAAGTTCACACAGTTCCAAAAATGAACTAGTTCATAGTTCTTTTTTTTCCATGTTGCTGCGAGCTATTATTTTTCAAAATTATTGCAACAGCCCATATAGAATCACAGACAGCAATTATTTTATCAGTTTTAACAATGAAGCTATGCGTCGGATTTCATCTTCATATCCAATTTTGAATCCTTATCCAACCAGGGTTTACATTAGCATTGAGGGGACAGCACTTCCCCCTTGTTGCTTTAATGCTTTGTCTCCCATTCTCACCGACCTTGTCATAAACATCCAAAAAATCTTTTAAATGATCGTACGCCTTCTTGCTACATGCTGCTGTCGCCTCCGTGTTTTTTTTTTTTTTTTTTGATGACGCGTCACGCATGCGGCGGACGGTGGTGCGACACTGGTGGCTGGTGTTGCCAGATTGGGTGTTTTTCCGCTACATATTTAGACCCGTTTACGGTGTGTTTTAGCCGGGTTTTCGCCAGGAAGGCTCTATAGAAATCTGGCACCCTATTGAACCAAGTTAACCTGAGAGAGTGTGCCGTTCACAGACACCAGAATTAACGAGTTGACAGTAACGTTCATCAGGCAGTAATACAGCACGTTCAGTTCACGTTCGCCCAAAATATGAACGAGTTCATGAACTATCGTTCAATGAACGCGTTCAGGCACAACACTGGTTGTATGTGTATATAACACAAGATCAACTTCTTATTTACTGAACTGCTTACTGAAAATATTTTAATCCCTTTATTTTTTCATAACTAAGTTTACGCATATAACTGATAGCCATTCATTCATTCATTCATTCACTTATGACGTGCCATTCCAACCCAAAACTTTCTTACACATAAAACAAAATTCTTTCCATTAGGAAATACCAATGTTTCAAATAATCTGACACTCATCTGTTCAAGTTCACTATTTCACATTTTGTCTGTGGTGTTTTGGAAAAAAAATATTTTCAATTTATTAGGTCATAAATTGATGTCAGTTGCCCACATATCCAAACTGCCCATCCCAGGACAGCACCCTAATAGTGCCACTGCTTGAGATGTTTTTCTTTTTTTTTTCTTTTTTTTTTTTAAGTGTCAGTGCACATGCTACTTTAGCAGCTATATACAGTAGCAATGCCCTGCTAACACCCACAACAGCCTGAACCTCATTCTTCTGTCTTGCAGGATCTCTAGGGCTGCGTCTGTGCTGCTGTCGGATCCTTGCTTCCAGCTTCGCTCCATCCAGTACCTGCTTGGAGAAGGAGATGCCGGAGCTGCCAGTGCCGACAGCAAACACTTCTCTCTGCACACATGTAAGCCTGGACTAAACACGTGCCGCCTTACCCATCCTAATGCATAATCAGCAGGATGTTAAATTTAGTCAACATTTGTATTTGTCACATTCCATTCTTTGATACACAATGTTTTATGGTCTAAATATACTCCCTATTTCTTAGAATAGCCTTCCGTATCCAGTGACGTGTTTGTGTTCTTAAATTGTCTCCTGCTCCACCAGTTCACTCAGCTCTGATTTCGAAAACACTTATATCAAATCCATGCAGTGATTGAGATATATAATTATAATCTGCTATAACTGGCCTATATATATATATACTTTATTAGGTAAACCTTGCTAGTACCGGGTTGGGCCCATTGACATGATAGCATCACTCAGTTGCTGCACATCCATGATGCAAATCTCCCGTTCCCCCACATCCCAAAACTTCTCTGTTGGATTGAGGTCTGATAGAGATCCCAGTAGATCAGCAGTTTCTGAAATACTCAGACAAGCCTGTCTGGTACCAACAACATTTCCACGTTCAAAATCACTTAAATCCTCTTTCTTCCCCATTCTGAACTTCAGCAAGTCGTCTTCACCACATATTTTATTTTATTGTTAAGCGTTTTATTTATTTATTTTTTTAGTTTTTTAGAGCTCAAATTATAATTATGGCTTGCAGTCATTTGAGAATTAATAATGCTGTTAATCACATATCAGTGTTTGGTGAGAAAATCCTAAATGTCCTAAAAGAAGAAAATATCAGACTTTTTTTTTTTTTTTTTTTACTGGTCAGAGCGCTTGATCGTTTAATCAATCAAATAATGTATCCACTACATTAAAACTATGTATGTTATATATATATATATATATATATATATATATATATATATATATATATATATATATGTGTGTGTGTGTGTATATATATATATATATATATATATATATATATATATATATATATAATTGAATACAAACTACAGTATCTATAATGAAAAGTGTTAAAATATATTTTAAAAACGTTTTTCTTTTTTGTGTGCATATATTATGTTAATTTATCTTAGATCATATATATAATGTGCATTGCAGTATCCATGAAACTGACATCAGGAAATTCTCTCCCAACTGTACTGCAGTGCAAATCGATTCGTCCAGCACTGAAGCCCAGGTCTGCTCTAACTATACAGACCCTCCACTCCAATCCACAGCCAATGCTTTACTGTAAAAATCCTTGATTAATTATTTACACTAAGTGGATACATTTCCATCTCCAGTGTGCCCACACTTCTAAACGGCTCTGCTTGAGGAGAGAGTCGAGCATAACAACCAGCTCTTTAGGCGTTCCAGAACAACACTGAGTTTGTTTACAGCATTTGAAAGGAGAGCCTTTCTGATACTCCACAACACCTTTCAAAAACTTTACAAGAGTTTTTAGACTCTTAGTGTATCTTTGTGTACATCGATGTTTGGCTTTCTTTTGGCACTGGATATCAATTAGTAGTAGGAAACCGATTTATAGATGCATTGCGATATTTTTTCTCAAAGGATTCTGGAATTACTTTAAATTATTATAGTTTGATCATTTAAATAAATTATTAATAACTGGTTATTTAAATTAAAAACAGGTGTATTACATCACTGCTTTTTGGTAGCTAAAATTATGTATACAAAATATATATTGTCAAAATGGACACATGCATGTATTCAGTTGAACACGTAAAAAATATTTAAAGCAATTACATATACCTGAGGTCATCTCGGGTCTTTGTTAGTTCATGGACCTCAGGAACATAATAATATAACTAATTCATAGTATTTATTTGCAGTAATATAGTGATACAAAGTAATGCATTGCAATGTTTAACTTTTTGTTAACAAGAACATTAAGAATAATAATGAATTAAAAATGAAACATTTTTGAATGTTAGTGTACAGTAATAGAAATTTAACACTCAAGATTTTACACTCCTGAAGTTCAAATCAGAAACTATTAAATGATTCCTCTCTATCACAAAATTTGATTAGAAATTATCATCAAACTTAAAGGGGGGGTGAATTGCTATTTCATGCATACTGAGTTTTTTACACTGTTAAAGAGTTGGATTCCCATGCTAAACATGGTCAAAGTTTCAAAAATTAAGTTGTACGTTTGAAGGAGTATTTCTGTTCTAAAAATACTCCTTCTGGTTTGTCACAAGTTTCGGAAAGTTTTTTTAGAGTATGGCTCTGTGTGACGTTAGATGGAGTGGAATTTCCTTATATGGGTCCTGAGGACACTTCTGCCGGAAGAGTGCGCGCTCCCGTATAACAGAGCACTGAGAGCACAACAGACATTCACTGATCAGAGCGAGAGCGTCGCGAAATGTCACAAAAGGAGTGTGTTTTTGGTTGCCAGTGCAAGACAACCCTGCACGGATTACCAAAAGAGAAACAGCATTAAGGGACCAGTGTATGGAGTTTATTTTTACAAAGCATCAACGGAGTTGTGCAAGTGTTTTTGTTTGTTTCCTGCATTTCGAAGATGCTTGTTTTACAAACAAGGCCCAGTTTGACGCCGGATTTGCACATCGTTTATTTCTTAACAAAAAAGGGTCACGATCGAGTGTTGGAACCGCAGGCGGTGAGTAAAACTGCTTAAAATATCTCTGTGTTGTTAACTTAGCTATCGGCGCGTAAGCACATCAAGTAAACCTTGTACACCTTTAAAGAAAAGAAAAAAAAGACGATATAAAGTGGAACTTAGTCATTTTCCAAAACCGCTAAGTGTAACGGAGGCCAGCGAGTAGTGCTGTGGAGGTAAACCTCCCCGATCTCAAGAGACGCACTAGCAACAGACGCTAGTGGCTGTAGCCATTTAGTCTCCTTGTTAGAGGAGACCCGGGTTCGAGCCCCGCTCGGAGCGAGTGCGAGGAGCGTCAGAAAGGACCCGGGAGAGAGGGGTTACATAAGCAAATATATACAGTTTCAGTACATACCACATAGAGACGCTGTTGTAGTCATTGCTGCTGCTGCTCTCGTTCAGTTTCAGCCTCTGGATCTGATTCTGGATCATAAATAAACGTCTGAATCTGACTGTTAGCCATGGTTTGTTTTGGATGATGGTTTTTTTCTCCTCACGGTAATGTCACAACTTCCAAACGCTCTCAACGCAAAAGCTTACTCGCGCTCGTTATTCTTTAGCTCCGCCCACACGTCACGCCTCCAGGCGCTCGTGTTTTTCCGTAAAAAATCGGCTCAGACTATTTTTCTCTTATAAATATAATAAAACTAAAGGCTTTTTGGAGTTATGAAGGATGCAGTACTACTCTATAGGTACTCAAGATTAACAGGAGATTGAGTGAAAATGAGCATTTCACCCTCCCTTTAAACTAAAAACTTAACGGACAAAAAAAAAAAAAAAACTTTATCAGAATAATTATTATTTAATATTACAAACAAAATCATGAATTTAAGACAAATATTGTACTACAACAAACCACCTTAAATAACCAACGATTTGCATTGGCAACATTTTGCAAACAATTGTTAATAGTGTAGAGATGTAGCTTTCAAACCTAGAAGCTTTCTGTTACCCATGTTTGCTTTACCAACTTTATCCTGCTAAGAAATCTTTTACCCCCACACAACATTTCCAATCACATACATTTCTACTGAAATGACTGGATTTTGCTCACGAAAGTTTGCCAAGTAACAGGAAATCTGACCAAATCGGAGTTTGTCGAGCGATGAGAATCAATCTGGAATCGTATCGTAATTCTTTGAATCAAATAAATCATAAGTTGCCTACAGGTTACAGATTTCCAAGTTTCCACACTCAGGTTGATTTCGGTCTTGTTGTTTATCATCTAAACTCTTCATTCAGACTGGTTTTCCTCACACTGCCCATTCGGCTCAGCTCTTCTGGACAGCATGGTGTGAATCTCCAGGCTCGCGAGCAAGAATCTGGTCTATCTGGTAGTCATGGAGACAGAGGGTCGCCATGGACACCATGTCCGGCCTTAGTTCGTGTCTGTCCCTGCTTTCACAGACGCCCCGCTCCTCCCCACCTCCTCTGTTTCCACCACTAAATTGGGTCATTGTTATCAGACTCCATTCCTGAGATCAGATTGGTTTGGAATTGTCACTGGGCCTTTTTTCAGCCTGTTGCGTAAAGACTCAAGGGACGCATTACGGGCCCACCAACATCTGAACCCAGTTGAGCAGCATGACATGGTTTACTCAAGTGAACAGGGACACTCTGAGCCTCGGGACTTGTTTTTAGGAAACGTCATTAGATGTAACTGGGTTACACATTTGTGTCTTTGTCGAGGTTCCAGGCTAAAACGAGAATGACAGTGGTTAGAATAGCCACTACTATGATTCTTGTGCTATTTTAGAAGTATGGAGAATATATAAACTGGTGTTTTTATATCACAATGGTTGATAATATAATAGCAATCTTTGAAATTTAATTATAGGTTTTAAAGTCAGATAAGCATCAGAAGTTGCCCTTTAATAATAGTGACTGAGAGGAATGTTGATATTTGGAGTGACAGTGAATCAATTCCATTCATTGGGTTTTGATTTAATTTAGTCATTTTTAGGTCAATACCAAGCTGATTTCTTTTGGTAAACATGATTAACCTAAACCCGTTGCGTCATCTGCTTGGAGAAATATTTTCCATCAATTGATTCCAGATTGCATGGATTTGGGAAATTATTGGATTTCACCTGGGAAAGTTTGGGTGAAATCCAGTTGAGAATAAATCTGGAATCAGATTATTTGAATCACATGAATTATGTCATTACTCACCCTCAGGTCATCCGAATTGTAGATGAGTTTGATTCTTGATCATATTTGGAGAAATGTAGCATTACATCACTTGCTCATCAGTTGATCATCTGCAGTGAATGGGTGCCGTCAAAATGAGTCAAAACAGCTGATAAAAACATCACAATAATCCAAAACTAAAACACAAAACTCCAGTCAATGATTTGTTAAGAGAAAACTGAAATGAAGAAACACCTGGAATACATCTTAATAAACTGTCAGTTTGTCATGGCAAAAATCTGCTGATCCTAATGCTGTTTCCATCATGAAAAAATAGTAACCTTTATAATAATAGTATTTCATTCAATATGTTAATGCATTCAATATGTCAATACTTTTTGTATACATTAATTCCTTTGTTTAACCATTCTATCAGATTATTAGACAGACTACTATCCATATTAGATAGAAGTGTTACTCAAGCGCTGCCTTTCTCAGCACCATCAAAATAAAAGTCCCACCTCGAACACATCGGCCAAGCCAATATTTGAAAAAGGACAAATATTCGATCACTACTCAGAACATAAAGTATGCAGTAAGAAGTGCCCTAGTATTTCTTTCTAGAGTCAAAAAAGGGGAAAAAAAGTTACTTTGCCATGCTATTTCACTTCTCTTCTCCTTTCTTCATTTTTATGTATACTTTCTCCCTCAGCTCTTTAGAAAACTGCAAACGAAGGGCAGGTGCTGCCTGAGCAGCATTAATTAGTATGTGGAAATATGTCCACGCTTCATTATTTCTCGTCTCTGCCAATATCAGATGTTGTGTTATCAAATCAAAACTGCTATGCTCCCTCACGCTAGCAATGTCACATCTAAGTGCTACTGTCTTTATTTTATAGATAATTATTAATGTACTTGGACAAACTTTCTCTCAGTAGCATGTCCAAGTCTGCAGGGTGTTTTAAATGTGAAAAACACTGATAGCATATTATGTGAGAAGTTTAATGGAAAACTAAGTGAAGTAGAACTTGGCATCTTGATACTGGCATCATTCCCTGAGCCACTGCTGATATTGTTATTGTGCTGTTTATTCCCCTGGTCTTTAAAAGCAATTTTTAGATAGAAATCTATATCTTTTAGATATTTTTAGATATCAAATTAATACAGTTAAAACATGAAATATGAAATTAGAATATAAAGAAGTAAATCAGAATAAATAGTTATAAATCTGAATATATAAATGTAACCAGAATATATATAAAGAAGTGAATCAGAATATATAGTTATAAATCTGAATGTGTAAATCTAACCAGCATTAAAAGAAGTAAATAAGTAAATATAGTTAAATCTGAATATGTAAATGCAAATCAGAATATATATGTTGTAACAGTCCATTAAATATTGTAGCCGCAGTACACAGAAAAATCAAATGGAACATCTCTACGTTCTGTGTTTATGTTTCATTAGCCCAGCTAGCAACAATAACAAACATTCAGATGAAACATGAAATACAACAAGATTGGCGAGAATAGTCGTGTGTCTGTGTGCGTGTAAACAGTGAAGCACATTGAATGAATACAAGATCAGTCTCACCAGTATGCAATGAGAGATAGCAGAGTATTTTCTTTAAGTCTAACTGTTCAAAGTCCTCAAAGGTGAGTAATCCAACAAAAAAAAAAAATAGTAAAAAGAGAAATACTCCATAAAGAGACAACAGACTTAATGAGTTACATCACATTTTGCGATAACAAATTTAGAGCTCCAAACGCAGTAATGCATAAGGGAAAATAAAAGCATATAGGGATAATATAATAAAGCGTTCTTACTTTTATAGAACACCATTTTAAATATACAAACCCCAATATGTTGCCACACTACAAAATTATAGGTCTGAATTTATAAATTCTGATTTACAGTCATATATTCAGGATTTGTTTGTGTGTGTATATGTGTGTGTGTATATATATGTGTGTATATATATATATATATATATATATATATATATATATATATATGTGTGTGTGTGTATATATATATATATATATATATATATATATATATATATATATATATATATATATATATATTAGTACAAATCAGTAGTCGTGCAACTCCTAAAAAAAAAAATTATATATATAATTTTTTATTTATTTTTTCTGGTTTACTTCATTGCATATATTCATGATTTACATTCACACATATTCACTTTTGTGTCTATTCATCCAGGTAAAAAATTGTATATGTTATATTATATTATAAATTTAGAAATGTACATTTATTCTATACAAAATGTATATATTACATAATACTACTACTACTACTACTACTACTACTACTACTACTACTAATAATAATAATAATAATAATAATAATAATAATAATTATTATTATTATTATTATTATTATTATTATTATTATTATTATTACATAAATTCCTTTTGCAATAACATAATTAAATCTGGACGTCATGTTGAAAAGAAAGCTCAGTCCATGCTGTCATGCTCAGATTGCCAGAGGGCTGAAGGACTTGCATGTACACACAGCTACAGCAGCCATATATAATGAATGAGTGCTGGAGGCAGTGCAGATTTATTGTGCCGAACGACATTTATACCAAAGAAATCAGAGGAACAGATAAATTAATGAGGAAAGGTGGGCCGTAGGTGGTCCGCATTAGCACTTTAAAGGGTATGTCCATCGTCAAGTGCTCGAACCGACCTGTGCACAATCTAATGACAGGTCAAAATACCACAGCCTTCCTCAAACCAACGCAGCAGGACCGTCCTGCCTCATTATCCCAGTGCCTTTGACGGAGCTTCCACAGGGATGCTAATAGCCATAATGGCAATCAGCCGTGCTCCTATCACAAGGCCGTCTGGTTTGAATGGGATGCAGCATTGATCCAGCTGCACGGCTTTTGACATGGATCCTCCAGGGCGAGTCGAAGGACTAATTAAAAAGATTCCCGGTGCTCCTCTGAAGGACTGTGCTGTGTGTGGGAGGCTCGTGGAAAGTTACTTGTGTGGCCCATTCAAGAGTTGTTTTAGCCAAAATTCTGTCATTATTTACTCCCCTTCATTGCATCCCAGACCCATTGGCCTTATATCTTTTATGAGAGAAAAGAATATATATTGGAGAAGGTTGGCGCTTCTTTTTATAATGGGAACTTTTAAAGCACTAAAGTTATCCATTACACTTATGCACTATATTCCAAGTCTGCTGAAGCCTTACAGTAGAATAGCGTGAGAAAAATAATATTTGTTAGTATGTTTTGTTAGCTACAATACAATGTGGCATGACATTTAATTAAAATAAAGTGCATCAAAATGTGTCCAATATTTTAAAATTGTAAAATACTGTACTTTGCAGTGTGCCAAGTTAGTATGACTCCTTTATATTTTAAATAATGTATTATATTAAAATAATATATAAATATAATATAATATTCGTTAACGAAAAATGTTTATGTGACCAAGACGAGACGTTGACGAGCTAAAAATAGTATCTGATGACAAAATTATGATGAAATTTATGCCGCTTCTTCGTTAACTAGACGAGACTGGACTATAATGTTATTTGATGACTACCGGACATTCAACATGCATCCTATAGGCTGTTGTCCTTCAAAATGTGCTTCCCTGTCATTTGATTGCGATCGGATTGGGCCGTTTGCATATCTAGTCAGTATAGCAGCCGCGGTGGATGGATAGGCTAATAAAACGTGAACTAGTGATCTGAAACAATGGCCTCAGCACCTGAAGGAGTAGGGACAAGGTGACCAGATGTCCCGTTTTTCCCGGGAGTCACAATTCGTTGTCGATTAACATAAAGTTACTGAAGGTGGGATAGGCGAAATCACGCTGATAGAAGTGCCCACTCTCGCGCACGCTCCACTTCCTCAGTTCAAACATACAGCGCGCGATCAGTTCTCAGCGCTCAAACACACACACACAGCAGTCCAAATGTTTATAGTGTAGAGTATCTCACGTAAATACAGTCGGTTATGGATTAAGTGAATGTGAACAGGTGGGTGAAAACTGAACGTGTGTCAGTATTTCATGCATGCCTTCCATCTTAAAGGGACAGCATTCCAAATTAAATACCTATGTCTTTAATTTTAACCAACAAAAGATGTTAAATAAATGTATTCATGTTAAGTAAAACTACAGCATCTGAAAAATGAGTTTAATTTGTATCTCTATTGTGTTTGTCTTATTGTGCTTCTTTAAATATATATATATATATGAGTGGTGGGCCGTTATCGGCGTTAACGTGCTGCGTTAACGCGAGACTCTTATTGGGCGATAAAAAAAAAATATTGCCGTTAATCTATTCTCAAATTTGGGTTGGGAGCTGGGTCTATACTAAGCAAGCTATGATGACTTTCACCTTGATATTTTATATAACCAACTGGCTTAGGCTAGAGGTCTTCACAGTGTACCCGAGACCCGTCGACCCCGGACCCGACCCGGGACCTGTACGGGTTCAGGTCTATATTTTAAATCATCAGCCGGGTCCGGGTCGGGTCACGGTATTAATGCTTGCAGACTTGACACACTCATGTTTAATATATTTCAAATCAGCAACACAATCTGAGATGAACTGTCACATGAATGTTTTCTATTACGCTCAAATTGCGTTAAAGCATTTTAGGTTGATACAGCTAGCACGCATGTGCAGTCTCAAGCGCATTTCATGTTTCTATGGCAACCAGTGAGGGACACTTCGACTGCCAAACCACGTTTTACATTTTCTCCAATTTTTATAATATTATAAATGAACTGTTTAATCTTACAGTTTTAGTGGTTCAGATTCAGACTCTATGCAGAGCAGAGAGCACAGACAGAGATCAGATGATAGTAAATAAGTAACGTCAGCGGCCATGGCATTGCACGAGCGATCGTTATTATAATTCAAAAGGGCAAACAGTCTAAGTTATTATGCGAATTAACTCGAGTCAGAATGTACATGTGCACAGTAGCATTTGTCATCCGTCATCAAGTGGACTTCTGAAGCTGAAATAATGAGTGGATTCAGCTTGGACTTGGAATAACGAGAGGAATAACATGAATAACTTTCTTGTCGGAGGATTGTAATGCATCACAGGCAGTCAGGTACAAGGAAGAGAGACTACAGCTTCTTAAATTAGGTAAGACAAAAAGCTGTATTCTTCGCAACAGGTTTTATTGCAATTTAAGGTGGAATATGTGAACGTCGGGTCTGTGTCTTCCCGGCGGGTTCGGGTCCAGATTTCAAATAATATACGGGTCTGGGTCGGGTCCGGGTAGGCATTTCTCGGATCTACACGGGTCCGGGTCCAGCTTTTGAAATATTAGACGGGTCCGGGTCGGTTCGGTGTAGTACATTACGGGTCTCTGTCGGTTTCGGGCATGAATTTTTGGACCCATGAAGACCTCTAGCTTAGGCCAGCCTAAAAAGATGCTCAGGACAGTTGACGGGCCACTGCTGCGCATCGTCACGAAAGCTTATCTTTCTCACATGTTTTTACGCCTTACCGCTCATCGATTTAAACATTAAAGCATCCAAACACAAGACACGGAAAAGCTGAACAGAGTAGCTGGTTACTCGCACGCTGTGTTCGATGCGGAGAGAGAGAGAGAGCCGCGTATCACGGACAGCGACACTGAACCGAGCTCTCTTCTGCGAAGAGAAAGGCGTCTCAAAACACTTGAACATCGAATTTGCTTATTTTTGCTCTTGTGCCGACAAATACATACAAAATATGTCAAAATATCCACCTTGGAAATTATACTCGAAAAAACTCAGTTATTTCTTAAGTGAAAGTAAACAGTTGAGGAAAAAAATGGGATGTGTATTATATTGGATGCGTTCATCGTCTCTTAAAGTTACCGCGCCTAATTTTGCTACTTGCTGCTGTAATGTTAATCCAAGAAAATGAAAGAAAATCATTCACTGCTCTTTACTTTGTAGTTTTAACAGTCAAACCAAAAATTATTCAAACACCAGGTATAATTTTTGATATATATAGCAAAACTGTAATAATGTGAGAAATGTTGAAGGTGTCTGAATAAATGTAGGTTTGATTGCACCACCTAGCTTGATAAACCCCTTCTCAAAGACTTACTGTTTGTCAATTTTATTTGGGTAACACACATATTCTGAATTCCTTCGGCATAATTCGAATGAGCCACTTTAATCTAGATTAATCTAGATTAATTTCAAGATCACAGTGAGATTAATCTAGATTAAAAAAAATAATAATCTATGCCCACCACTAATATATATATATATATATATATATATATATATATATATATATATATATATATATATGTGTATATGTATATGTATATATATATATATATATATATATATATATATATATATATATATATATATATATGTATATGTATGTGTATATATATATATATATATATATATATATATATATATATATATATATATATATATATATGTATATATATATGTATATGTGTGTGTGTGTGTGTGTATAAATATAAAATAGCTACCATAATAAATTTTGGTAAGTACAGTTTGGCTAAAACTATTGACTAAAAGTAATGACTAAAAGTTGACAAAAATGCAATGACTTTTCGTCGACTAAAACTAGACTAAAACTATGAAAGACTCAAATGACTAAAAGGTGACTAACTGATATGTGATCAAACTGAATCAAATTAAACTTCAATACTCAACTTATTTGTATTTCTTAATTTTCTTCAGAATGTTTTTGTTTTATTTTAATTTAAAACATTTTAAAAAGAATCAAACTAAATCTAAAAAAATCTGTAGTAGTCTTTTTTTTTGATAGTCTCATTGTCAGGGTTCTTCCATGAAATCTTCAGGAGGCGTTCATAGATCTCCAAAATTACCTTTTTATTAACTGCCACACTTATATACAGTTCACAATAGTAGCCAGAAAATATAGAAAACAAAATAAAAGAAAGAAAAGAGAAAGAAAAAAAACTAACTGATAAATAAAATTAACATGCTACTGAGTTCTGGGCCTCAGATGTTACTCCAGGGATCCCTCACCAGAACTGACTCAGCCCTAGACAAAAATCACACCCTTTAACAAACCAGAGCAAACCATTGTATAATTACAGGGGGACTCAAGTCTGTACATCAAACCTAAATGAAAAAGAAAAGAATATACACACAAATAAACTCTATAAACATTAGATTCCATACCATAAAGCAATAATAAAATAAAATGGAAAGAATGCCCTTTATTATGACAATCTTACAATTAACCAACAATTAACAAACCCCTGTGGTACCCAAACTACATTTCCCATAATTCCTAAGACAGAATATAAAAGGAAATCAGGAAATGCAGCGCTCTTTTAATTACACCTTGGTTCCATGCTGCAGTCATGGATCCCGGCAGAACCACGGGTAAGACTCAAATCTTTAAACTAATTAAAGAAAATACCCCATATCTTGTGCAGTTGTGATTTTATTCGATTCCTAGCGTGCACTCTAGTAACGAATTATGTTGCTCTTTGATCTTAAATGAGACAACATGCACAACTAACACTAAATATTTGGGGTAAATCTTAGGGAGACAAAATAAATGCATTAAATTTATAAACAAACTATTAATCCCTTAAACAAATCAATTTCTCCTACAAAAGAAAGAAACTAGAAACCTACAACAAAATAAACTAGCCCGATTTATCCTGCAAGTGTGGCCTTAGCCATCACACTCATTGTCCATTTATTTTATTAATAAATATATATTTTTTTTATTTCTAAAGAGTAGGCTTGGGGCACTGTGTGGCCGAGCAAATAATGTCAGAATGTTCATATTTGGACAAGCAATTAATTTAAGTTTGTGTGAGATTCACCAGTTGATTGATGTGTTTTGATCTGTGTTAATGATGTGCTTTCAAACCTGAAAGGGTTTCCCCAGTGATAAAGGTCACAAGTTTTATTAACACAGCTCATAAATATTCCATGCAAATATCAGTGCAGCATTCATAATGTGCAGGTGTAACGTGTGCACTGCAGCAGATGCTGATCGCAAAGCTCTCCAGACAATCACTAACCCGAGGAAACGTGCTAGACATTCACGTACCGTGAATTATTGGCAAAGTGCATGCTTTAGAAGTCATCAAACACAGAGGACTCAAATCTTGCCAATTAAGAAAAATCAGACTCTCTTGTTCTGCTTGGGTGGCGTGAGCTGAAGCTGAACAGTAAATGAATGCCACTTAACTCAAGCGCTTTGCTAGCAGCCTGACAACTTGCAAGTTACATGCTAGTCATCATGTTACTGTTTACATTTACCTTTAATCATTTAGCAGATGCTTTTATCCAAAGCGACTTTCAAATGAGAACAATAGAAGCAGTCAGACCAACTAGAGAACAACAACAGTATACAAGTGCTATGAAAACTCTCAGTCTACACATAGCTGTTTTTTTAAAGAATAGAATAGAATAGGTAAGTGCTAATTTTAGTTGGTAAAGTGCTGGCTACCGTCGGATCATCTGGTTGGAATGAGAAGTAGAATTGAGTGACATGACCATAGCAGTGATAAGAAAAGCCATGCTTCTGAATGGCAGATCCTAATGACATTATGTACATGGAGAAGAGAAGTGGACCAAGCACTGAGCCTTGAGGAACCCCAGTAGCAAGAAGTTGTGGCTTAGGAACCTCGCCCCCTCCAAGACCTACCAGAGAGGTAGGACTTGAACCACAGGAGTGCAGATCCAAAGATGCCCATCTTTCTGAGTGTGACAAGGAGAATCTGGTGGTTAATTGTGTTAAAAGCAGCAGACAGATCCAGCAAGATGAGTACTGAGCATTTGGAAGTCTTGCCAGTCGCAGGGCAAGCCAGACTGGTTGCTGTCCAGGAGGTTGAACACAACTGGCTCAAGTGACTTTGCAGTGATTGGTAGAAGGGATACCGATCTGTAGTTTTTTAAAAGTGCTGGATTTAGAGAGGGTTTTTTAAGCAGTGGGCTTACCCAAACCTGCTTAATTGCTTTGAGAAATTTACCAGAGTGAAGAGTGGTGTTGATAATATGAGTAAGGGAAGGTATGACTGAAGAAGAAATGGCCTGAAGGAGGTGAGGGCCAAGTATCAAGTTGACAGGTAGTAGGATGATTGGAAAGTATAAGTTTGTAAACACCCATTTCCGAGAGTGGAAAGGAGAAGAGGGAATATGTATTAGTCGTTAAGAAGTTATTATCACTCTGCAGTGTGGAGAATTGGTCACTGATGGTTCTTGTCTTATTTGTGAAGAAAACTGCAAAGTCATCAGTTGTAAGAGTTAATTAAGAAGGAGGGGGAGGAGGACACAGAGAAAGTTTTGAAACGTGTGCAAGAGTCAGAACCGTTATTAATTTTGTTGTGGTATTATGTTGTTTTAGCACACAGTGACTGACACACTGAGGTCGGTAGAGTTTTTTGATTTGCGTCATTTCCTCTATGCAGCCCTGAGTTTAGAGCAGTGTTCATGGAGAACATCGGACAGTCAGGGGACATATGGAGTGGTGCGTGCTGGTCTAGATTACAGTGGGCAAACGTTGTCAAAGCAAGAGGTTAGAGTGGATCAAAGTTTGTGTCCAGTGCTGAAAACTGAGAGGGTGAAGGAAGTGAGGATGAAACCATAGAGAATAAGGCGAGAAGGAAAGAGTGAACATAATTTACGTCAAAACATGACCTTCGGAAGAGTGTGTGCTGTGTCAGGAGTGTGAGGTTAGAAGTGATGAGGAAGTGGTCTGAGGTTTTAAGTGGAGTAACTAAAGTGTTGTCAGTGGGGCAACAGTGTGTGTAGATGAAGTCCAGTTGGTTACCTGATTTGTGAGTAGCTGTAGTAGATGCTCGCTTGAGATGAAAATGACGCGAGCAGAGTGTTGAAGTCAGCAGCCTGGGGTTTTTCTAGGTGGATGTTGAAGTCACAGAGCAGTACCAGAGGAAAGTTTTATTCTCAGGGAAATCATCAGGAAAGTTTGATAGTAACGCATCAAACTCCTCCAAGAATTTTCCCAGTTGACCTCGGGATGATAAGCCTGTCTCTAACGTACAGTGCATGGTCTTCGAGTGTTAGTAGTAATAGTAGAGCTTTGAAAGCACATAGTGAGTACAGTTGTCCTAAATAAGTCCTTGAACACAAGCTGTACAAAAAGTAAAGTGTCTTGCTCGTTGGAGTCGCGCAGGCAGATTCGATGGTCTTTGCACTCATCAGTTTTCACACAAGGAGGCTTCACACAAGGGCTGCTGCAGTGAAGCTAACAATTTTCCTACTTGCCTGAGTACTTGTCATTGAAGTCAGCTGGCCACGTCTTACTATTAAGCAAACCAAAACTGGAAAGTCCCTTGATAGGCACGAGAACAAATGCACATATTTACCACAGTAGAACATAGTAAGTGAAACCAAGTTTCTTAGCAATGTCAACCATGCTGAAATCTAATGAGAAAAACAAGGCAAAACACTTACAAACTGTTGTCCTTTCCTGTTTCTCGATTGCTGCTTCTAACAAGGGCTTACGAACAGGTGAATAAGTACTTTAACTGGCTTTGGCCATTCCTTACTATTTAGCAAACAGAAACTGGAAAGTCCTGTGATAGGCACAAGAACAAACATGACTTGAACACATTTACCACGGTAAAACACAGTAAGTGAAACATGAATAATGAATAACTAAAGCATAATATTAATACTATATTTATTAAAATAGTGTTCTGTTTGTATTATTATTTTAGGTTTTCACAACAAGAACAAAAGCTTTTTAAAAGCTAATACCTTTTTTAATTAATGTGAAATGTATTTATACACACAACTGTTCCCTTTCAAGAGAACTTCGAAATTCGTAATGGCAGCGGACGAGAGAGAGCCTCGGGAGGATGATGTTATATTTTTAACACTTTCTGATACTGAGGTTAGTACTCTGCTGGGTTTTTACCCAGGGAAAGCAGGAGATATTTGAGTATGGTGAAGAATCTGAAGCTGAGCCTTCTCAATTCTCCTGCCCCGCATATGTAGAGCTGTTGGAGGTTATGGATTGTGCCACGGCAAAGTTGGACTTGCCATGAAAGTGCACTAACAAGGTGATGCTGTGAAGCCAAAAAAAAAAACCTTGATGAGCGTTATCTTTCTGACCATAGCCCTCCAGCTCAGGTGAGCCTTCCATTTCTGCATGATCTCCATACAGATATCAAAAAGAAATGAAAGAGGCCATTTTCTTCTCGCATCCATTGGTTTCGGAATAAGAGTAAATCTGCCGACATCGACCATCAGACTGATCTGTTAAGAGACCTGGATAGAGCCAAGGGCCTTTCTCTTGATCAGGTAACCGAGCTACGCTGCACCACAGATCTCTCTCCATGCTACCAAGCAGGCTGTCTCTGCCATGGGCAGGACTATGGTGGCAATGGTGGCGGCAGAGAGACATCTGTGGATGAACCTGGCAGACATTGGGAAGAAAGAAAAGGCTTTCTTCTTGATACTCAGGTTTCACCTTCTGAACTTTTTGGTATTTCCGTTGAGACAGTGATTGAGAAGTTCATAGAGATGATAGAGAAGTTCATAGCGCTCTGCTGCTTTTAGATCCTTCGTTCCACAAAGGTCCAGGTCTGAGCCAGAACAACATAGGGGTCCTGGCCTGTCTCGATCTGAGGATCATAGACGGGCACAGAAGACTAGTTTCGCGACTCGTGCTCCTCCCCCACCTGCGGGCAGGGGTAAGAGGAATCATGGTTCATGAACCTAAGGGATGTGATCCAGACGAGGCTGCGTTCTTGTCCTAATCAGACTGATACCGAGGTATCTACTCGTTCCCTTTAGGGATTTTTAACTGCTGCTTTTATCCTCCCCTTTCTAATTCCCCTGTAACCACCAGCTCTCCACCTGATCGAGATTAGGCGGAAACCTCCTATGCTGGACCTGGAATGTTTTTGGCTTGTTCTATGTTCATAGCAACCACCCTACTGATGGTCCGGACTAAAAGGAGGCGCCCCTTGAGCGGGGCTCCAGCACAGGTCTTCTTGTATTATGCTGCCTCAGGTGATGCTCCCCTCGCCCGAGATTTGTAAAATTTGAGCTTGCCTCACCCGTGCAGTTCAGCGCATCTGTGATGCTTAGAAACCTTTAGGTACACACGCTAAGCTTTATGTACTTTCTCAAAACCACATGGTGATCAGTGTGCACGTTAACACTTTGCGCACTTTCTAAATTCCACGTAAGTGGTAAGTGTGCACGCAAGACTCTGTGCACTTTCTGAAATCCTGTATGGTGAGGGTTATGCGCTCCGCTTCAGTCCCTTTATTGAGATGAAGAGTCGCCTATGAGAGCGCTAATCTCAGCTTGGAGTTCTCCTCTCATATGAGACTGAGTTCTCTGTTTTTTTTTTTTCCCAGAGTGCTCCAGTATTATTTCCATAGATTGAGTTGATGACTCTCAAACATACTGTTTTGAGATGCACCATTCCATCTATGAGCTGCTCTATCAGAGTGCCACGAATCCCCTCCTGTATTTGAAACAGTGTTTGAAAATCCATGCTATGGTAAGTGTGCACGTGAAGTCTTTGCACACTTTCTGAAATCCACACTGTGGTAAGTTTGCATGCTAGTATTCTGTGTTCTTTCTAAAATCCTATATGGTGAGGGCTTCGCCGCGGTTGCTTCGTGCCCTTTCTTGAGTTGGTAAAAGCCCCATTCTTCTTGGGCGCCAATCCACTTATATATCCTCGGATACCTATATAAACAAGGTGTTGCTACTAGAGAACTGTTGAGACAGCTCTTTCAGCAAGCTTTTGCGAAAGCTAGCGGTAGCCCCTGTGTGACAGGCAAGACTTGGTATAAAATACTAGGTTCTTAGCCGTATCCCTTTAAAGTAATCTTTCCTGATTCCAAGCCTTCAGCTCTACCCTGGGCAGAGGCCCTAACAATTAAGTTGGGTATGTAGCTTAGACCTTTGGCCGTAAGGGGTACTGTCACAGACAGCCGTCTAAATGTCCAAGGGGAAATCCCGTGGAAATGGTAGAGTTGGTACTTAGTGCTCGCCATAATTCTGGCCTGCACTCCCCTCAGCATAGTGGCGTGGGTATACTGTTCCCGATAGCGACCCCTAGAGGACACAGTTTGAAGTTCCCTTGAAAGGGAACATCTCAGGTTACGAATGTAACCATGGTTCCCTGAGTAGGGAACGGGACACTGTGTCCTCTAGCTCCCTGCCATGCTTCGGACACAAGCTTCAGACAAAGAAGTGAATGATGCATTCTCCTAGTGCCTGTTAATAGTTGCGCCGGTAGTAACGTCAAAGGCGGTAGCCGGCCAACAAGTTGGTGTATTTTAAATGTATGCTTCAGACACAGGTCACAACGAGGTGTTCCCCATAGCACCCCCTAGAGGACGCAGTGTCTCATTCCCTACTCAGGGAATCATAGTTAAATTCGTAATCTGAGACGTTCTTTCAGGTCCTTCATTTCTCACAGAGAGTGTTATGGCGGATGTCAAAATCCACTGAAATGTAAAAAATAATTCCCTTTTGTGTGTCATAATGTAGTTTTAGGAGCATTTTAGATGAGAATGTATTTGTTTGGAATATGCATTTTTTTTAATAAAGATAAATTATATTTGAAAATTGCTTTAATGTTTAAGGAGATGCAGGCTCCAGGACATCAGGGGTTGTTCAGTGCTCATGAACCCTGTGAGATCAGCCTCACCTCAGCCAGATCTTCTGGAATTTACAGCTGGCTCTGGCCTCTCTATAGTGGTTATACATGAGATATATTTTGTTTGGGGTAAATATATAATGGGCAGTCTTTGTCTCATTAGTCTTTTATTTGTTCCAGAGCAAATAGATTTTGCTGAGGGCACTGCCTTTGATCTTTTGACTGAATTTCCTAGCAATATGACATTGTATTATATATATATATATATATATATATATATATATATATATATATATATATATATATATATATATATATATATATATATATATATATATATATATAAATATTTTCGTTAAATTATAACGATAAAAAACTGTTAAACATAATATAATAAAATATTTAGAATATACAGGTACATTTGACTGGTATATATACAGGTACATTTGATAGACACTGTCAGTAGAGAGAGAACTAAAAGGCATGCAAGTGTGGCATCTGTCAGCAGTTGTAACTGAAGCACGCAAACCAGCCAAACCTTGCCACCTTGTTTCCACCTGCCGTGTGATTCTACCTACATTTTAACATCAGAACTGTGGCTTCAGATGCCGTAACGTAGTGTTTTTCCACTTCGTCAATCCACTCGCTATCAAGATGCCGGCTGTCTTTAATGTTCATCAGTCCAAAACATTGGACGGAGCAGTGATGATTGGCAATGTCAGGACCAATTTTGGCAGTTGCAGACTAGATAAGCATGAAATTGCTGTGGGCAAAGTAAAAGCTGAAGGAAAAACGAGACTTCCAGACCTTTGGCGCTTGCAACGTGAGTCTAAAATTATCAAGCTGATCCCAATGCATTCATGATGAGCCTGGCTAATGGATGGAGGGTGATGGGGAGGGTCTTTCACACCGTTTCCCTCCGGCAATTAAACCGAATGAGTGATGGATGGAAAAATGACGTAAATGCAATTAGAAAGTCTTTTCTTTGGCATATATCTTTTTTGATTGTGTCAGTCATATATGCATACATACATATGAGTGAAGTGCATAATTTCTGATCTTTTTTATTATAAAATAATTATTTTATTATACGAATGTGCATTGAAATTGCTTTAAGTGGGTTATCATTCTCTAATTATTTAGATGTATTCATTCGTATTGTTATGATTATGATTATTTATTTTTTATTGAGATTTAAACATCACCCAAAAGATTAATAAATTAACTTTCCATACATGTATGGTTGGTTAGAGTAGGGCAATATTTGGCAGAGGTACAGCTATTTGAAAATCTGGAATCTGAGGGTGCAAAAGAAAATTTCCTTTGAAGTTGTTCAAATTAAGTCCTTAGCAATGCATATTACTAATACAAAATTACGTTTTTATATATTTACAGTAAGAAGTTTACAAAATATCTTAATTGAACATGATCTGTGCTTAATCGATTAATTTGCTTAATAAAATTTGGCACAAAAGAAAAATCTGTAATTTTGACCCATACAATGTATTGTTAGATATTGCTACAAATACAACCCAGTGACTTAAGACTGCAGGGCCACATATGCACATGAAAAAATGCCACATTGCTTTGAAATTCTAATTTATATGTTGCACGCAAATATATAAATATATTTTATAGCATCAATGCTGGTTTCTGAGTATCCAGAGCATTTTAGTAAGAAACAAATTATCTACCAAATCAGATACAAGTAACAGTTTAGCGCATATTCTGTTTCATAGCAACCAAAGTGTCTCAACTGAATAAAACGCAGCCCACAAATAGCGCTCTCAAGTGCTCACAGGTGGACGTATTCAGCAGAGCGCCTGTGGTGGACACAGAGCCTAAATGTTCTTAATCTTTAAAAATATTTTGTACAAAAAAATCTCTACATTGGAAACATAGTTATTGAATTATTTTTCTAGATGCGCATTTAAAAAGTCACTGCTTTATGATTATGATTTCTATGTTGCTTGCAAATATAAAGTGAACTTTTCTCCTTGTTGTTTTTTTTTTTTTTTACATATGCGATAAAACACTGCTTTTATTTTTTATTTACTTTTTATATATATATATATATATATATATATATATATATACACAAATTTGTGTTCTGTTAAAACGTTATATGTTAATTTATATTTTCTATAAATGGATGGATCACAGGAAGGATGCATACGGATGACTTCTGCCAGCTAAGAATGGCGTTCCGCACTGATGCTGAATATCCGGTCCATGTCTAGTCATGCTATTTTCATCTGCATTGTGCAAAACTCACCAATGAGCAATTTCCTCAAATGTATCTTGTGTCAGTATGGTGTGTAAAGTCTGACATTTGTTGTATTTGTTTTGCCTAGATACGGACTACATCAGCACGGAGGAAGAGCAGAAAGTAGAACAGATGCTAACTTTCCTGACGGAGGAGTCCAAGCAGGCAGCTGCCAGCACTGCGGTGAGTACAGCTTCCCACACAGGTTTAGCAAACCAAAACCATCCTCTCCATCGTACCATGATGAGAGTCAAACTTTGACACCGATGGACAGCAATGCGGTGTCTGCTGCCTCATAAAAATTTTAATTATAATTATTTGGTCAACTTACAAAGTTAACATTTGATATTTAAAAATTTATATATTCCAGTATAATGTAAGCTCAGATTAATAAAAACATAAGGTATCGCCTTCTTCTTAAAGGGGTAGTTCACCCGAAAGTTTCTAAGGTGAATGCAATACTTCGGAAAGAAAACACAACATTTCTTGGGAGAACACTTTGTTTTTGGGAAAAGACAGAATGCAAATATTTTGAGAGAGTACAAAGTTTGTTGGCAGAACGTAATACGTTTGTAAGAGAATGCAATGTGTCAGAGAAAACGCCAATGTTTTGTTAGAGATGCAAAACTTTTGCTCGATAACTGTGAGTATCTTTTTCTTGACGAGTGATCTTTATCTATTTTCGTGAGAAAATGCAAAGTTACTTGGGGAAATGCAATACATTCTTGCAAGAACATGCCAAGTTTTTCAGGAGAACAATACTTTTGTGAGAGAACAATGCAGTACTTTTGGCACCAAATTTCTTTCAAAAACAGTATTATCATGCAAAAACACAAGATTACTCGGGAGAATGTAATACTTTTGGAAGAACACAATAGTGTTTTTTTTTTTTTTTTTGAGAAAATGCTAAGTTTCTCAGGAGAACGCAGTACTTGTACGAGAGAGTTCAACATTTCTTGTGAGAACGCAACTCTATTGCGAGAGAATGCAAATATTTTGCAAGAGAACAAAGTTTCTCAGGAGAACGCAATACTTTTGCAAGATATTGTAAGAGTTTTCTTTTAGGGCTCTGTAATTCATGCAACAAATTCAAAAACAATGCTTTTACTAGCAACCGCATACATTTAAAAAATATAAAAGCTTCATCAGCAAAGGAGACTACAACAAAAATCTACAACGCTTCAGTGTTCAGTATAACTTGGTTTTGAAAATTCAATACAGCCTAAGATCTTATAACATATTAAACCAAGGGACATTTGAAAGGCTTGTTTCATTCACAAAAAATGAAGTGATTCGTTCACCAATGGTATAATCTTTGAAGAACATTAATCTGTCCTTCTTCTCTGTCCTCCTCCATCTTGTACTCTTCTTTTAATTCGTGATGGATCTACCTGAACCAATGGAAGACAAGGACAGCATCAGTGTCACCATTTCATTGTACAGTAAACGACTACTTTATGGTCCTTCAGTGACCTCAAGCAATAAATCCTGCTATAGCTTTTAACAGCATGAGGGTGGGTGGCAATAAAAGCCTGTTCGTGATTGTCTGAAGTGGAATCACAAAGTTCTCTGAGGTTTCTGTGGCGTCACTTTAATGTAATGGCCAAGCCAATTCAGGATTTTCCACAGCCGCTACTCTGATCTAGCCCCATCCACCGCAGCATTAGACAGCAGAAAGTGAAGCCCTATATCCCCGAGAGCTTCCCCTCTGCAGAGAAATATGATCGCCCATTCCCATCTCCAACAAATACAGCAGCAGCATCAGCAGATCCACCTCAGCACAGAGCAGCCAATTCAATTTAAACAGATAATTCACCTCTGCGTTAAATTGAGTTGTGCAGTCTGCTGCATTGCAACAGCACAAGTAATAAGCATGTTTATTGTCTATAATAGCCATATAACATTTTGATAATCATGTTAAAATAGGATATATAAGTAAATATGGGCTGCTGGCATGACATATAATTATACCAAGGACATTTGTTTTCTAGTATAGTTGAATTTAGCCGGATTTTGTCACAAACATAACATTTATACACTTTCTTTATTTATTTTTTATGTTTTGTTTATGCAAAACAAAACAATCATCAACAACAAAACTCACTTAAACAAATTGCTTTTTGTTGTTTTGCATATTCTTTTGCTTTGTTTTATTTTATTTTTTTTGCTTGCTTGATTTTGTTTTTTTATTTGTTTCGTTTGTCACTTTTTATTTGTTTAATTGATTACGGTTTGCTTTTTAAGTTTTTTGTTGTTTTCTGTCAACATTTATTTCAGATTGTATTTTTGTTTGTGCGTTTCTTTTTTTGTACCTTTTTGTTGCATGCTTGTTTTTTGTTTGATTGTTTGTTTGTTTGTTGTGTGGTGAACAGTGATTATAATTATAGTATTAGGGCTGGTAAGCATTTTTTTAAAAAATCCAATTATTTACATGATGTGGAGATAAATTTATCGAATTAATCGCAAATTAATCACACATCAAATCTGGCTGAGAAATTACTACCAAAATATAATTTAAAGTCATTGTTGTGTAAAACATTAAGCTGGCATTACAAAAATGTAGCTTCAGCAAGAAAATATTTGATTCAAAAAAAAAAAAAAAAAAAAAAAAAAAAATATATATATATATATATATATATATTATATGATAGTTAATGATGAAAAAAAAAACATACCTTTAATAATTTTGCTATTATTATTACTGTGGAAATATGATTATTTTTTTTTTTTTTACATTTTAATTAAAGCTGCGGTAGGGAACTTTAATAATAAACGTTAATAAACAGAACTGCTTGCATCTTGCGGAAGAACATCGTAGCCGGAGCTACTTCTCTCTGTTTATGTCTATGAAGAATCACAAAGGTACTGGGTTACTCCGCCGCGGTACCCCCGAAGCAATCTAAAATAGTTAGTTATTTCCAATGTAGGCGCGTGGCATGCACGCTCATAATGGAAGCGACGTGGGTGCGACGTGCACGTGGTGCGACGCGCCCGTTTTTTTCAGGCGCGTCTGCACCGCATCGAGTTAAAAACATCTCAACTTTTCAGAGAGCCGCAAGCGCACCGCAGGTCATGTGACAAGAACTAACCAATCAGCTTCATCCTTTCCCGTAACAACGTTGAAAACTCAGCCAAGATGAAGGAACAGCTGTTCATAGCTGTATATGGATTGCCATTTTGAAATCCATTTAGTAGCAGAACTACTGCAAGCGATTTTTAGTGCTGCAAATCCATTTATCCTATGCTGAAATTTCCGCATCTTCATGGAGAGAGCAGGTAATGGTTGCTTAGCAAAGGCAGACGCCTCAGGAGCGCTTCTGTCCGAGTGCTTTGGAAAGAAGGAGAAAACGGCGCGCCTAGCGTTTTCCAAGCGTTTTTAGACACGATATGGGATCAGTACGTGGTGTTAAATGTCTTAATGATTACAGCGAGTCATTAATTTATTCATTCATTTGATTCATTCCAATGGCTGATTCATTCAAAGCCTAAATCTACATATAAAAATGAAAAATTGTCTTTGTCAGCTGCTACCCTACCTGTATAAAAAATTTTAAATTATGAAGAATACAGGAAATAACATGTTGGTATCGCAGCAGTCGCTTTTCATTTGCACCACAAGGTGTACAGTTTCACATTTTACCTCTGAGATTAACGTGTTGATTTCACGGTTTACTTCTAAAACTGTCTCTTGTCATTTATTTCTCATTTACTTTTATAGTCCTGGATCAGACTGCAGCGTTTCTGACTCTATATTTTCAGTCAGAGCTGCATCATGTGAATGATATCCCAAAACACATTTGCCCTTCAGAGAATCACTGCCATAATTATACTCAGTTTTCAGTCATTACACTACAGATGGAGAATTGTGCCAAATTACATATGAAATCAAGAGGCAGTGTGAGCCACAGGTAAACCAACAATTTATTTAAATTTGGTAAATCTTATAAGATATTCTTATAATTTTCTGCAAAGTATGTGTTCAGCTGCTTTTTATGCTTGATCTGCTAAAAAAAAAAATATTCTTTTTTTTACTTAAATAAATTAACAGTGTTAATTAATAGAGAGAAAATCAAACCAACCACATTTGTTTTAAGTTATTAAAGCAGAAATACATCATTTCAGCCTCTTATGTCTCTTTAGAGTTAAACTAAGGCTGACAACATGCAGTATTTTCCAATAAACGCAAATCATCTGGTGCAAACCCATTTATGAATGCAGATCACGGTGCTGTGTCTGGTTAACGCTGAGGGAACAAAACAGCGGGGTTTTACATATTTATCATCTGGCCACAATTTAAACAAAAAATACGATTTTCTTGTTGCGTTATGATATTCCTTGTGGCAAGATGATTTGTTTTCATGTCACAAACTTTAATAAACAGAAATATTATTGCTATTGTTCCCCTTGAGGTTTTGAGTGATGACCTGTAGCTAATGCAATATTGTCCATGTGTTTTGGCGGCATCTTTTATAAGCCATTACCATTTATTGCTATAATAATTCTACTTACTCATATTCAACCCTTCATTATAAGTTAATACATTACGTCTCTAAAGATCAAGCTTTCTTAATTGTGACTGTTGTTTCTGTGTAGATGTTCAGCTGGTCTGACCTTCAGTTATTTGATTTCAGTTATTTGATTTGTTGTGAGTGAGGAAACAAAGAATGACTTAATATGTTTATTATAATGGCAGAGAGCTTCTTATTTATCTAGACATTTGTATAAATGCACCTTTAAACATTGCAAGTTGAATAAACATTTGTTTTATGAACTAACAACTTGAATTAACAATTAACGGCGTATATGCGAATTAACATTAACCTACATTAATAAATGTACAACACTTTTCTTAACTGATATCTAATGCATGAACTTTTTCTGAGTGAAAGCTACTGTATTCAACAGGAAAAATATGTAGAGCAGGGTTTGATTTCAATGTAAATAGACAGGATTATGAAAAAGTTAGGGTGTTTCATAATAAAGGCTAGATGTTTATGGGCGGGGCTTAGAAATGAAAGGGCTTAGGGATGTCATATGAAAAGTAAAGTTGCTTTAGACAAAAAAACGAAATTGTTATTATGAACATGAAACTTTGCATAATGCATGTTTTGAGCCTTGCGCATCTTTGGCAGAACAGAATCTAGCTCATTGAGCGAGTGTGATCGTGCGGGTGTTTGTTTCCACACTCACTGACATTTGTTTACACTTCTCTGCCAAGTGCACCTTGCCTCTGACGTCCAGGGTAACAAAGCGTGCGGTCTGTCTTTTGTGCTGCAACAATCTGATCCATGTGTGTGTGTGTGTGTGTGTGTTGGGTCACTCGAGACATATTCTCTGTAAAGTGGTGTCTGATTACCAGTCATTTCTAGCCATGAGCTGCCCTTGCCTCCAATCTGCAGTCAGTGATGATCATTAACAGCCCCTCTGTACGTGTTCCCCTTTTCTCATTGCTAAACGATGCGAAACATCGAACATCTCCAAGACTTGGTTATGTGCTTGTGAGCTTGGTTGGTTGTAACATGTATTATTTCTATAATATTATAGTATTTATTAATATTTCATAATAGTTTGTTTGTTTCCACTGTTCAATTAAATTTTGAATTTTAGTTGAATTTTTAGAAAAAAACGTTATATTATTTAAAGTGATTTTTCATGTAATATTCACATTTATTATTAATTGTATTATGTACTTTTATGTCTTAGTTATCAATAACAACACTGCCCCCCAAACAGGCATTGGTTTAATTGATGACACACCAGCGTGAATTTATTAAGAATAATGTTGGAAGTGTAAAAAACAACAGATTCTGTTTGCTTTCTTCAGGTAAGAATGTTACAAGAAATAGCACTGACTATTATAAAATATTTTGAACCTAGATTAACTAAATTGTGGGTAACAAAGGAATTAAGTGTAAGAAAGAAAGAAAGTAGTTAAATTTTGCAACTAGTTAGCAAAAGTTTGTGAAACTTTTGCTAAAGAAAGAACTAATCACTGGAAGTCTTCATTATGCACTCAAATGTATGTTTTTGCACTAAGAAAGTTTTTTTTAAGTAGTTTTTTTTAAGTAATGTAAATAGTTACATTTTGCAACTAGTTAGAAATTGAAGAACTAATGTTTTTGCAAAAGTTTGCGAAACTCTTGCAAAGTCTTCATTAGACATTCAAATGTATGTTTCTGCAATAAGAAAGTTTTTTGCAACAAGTTCACCTGTGGACAAAATCTCGTCACAAATCTTATCTTTTGAGAGAGAACTAATCACTGGATTCGCAAACATTTGTGAAGCTCTTTAAACACTGTATACATTATTTTTAAAGGCAACTGTAGCAGTTTTGCATACGACATTTGCTCAAGCAGTTGTTTAAACAGGTTGTGTGCTCATTGCATGCTCAAATCAATCGTATCGATCTCTGAATCTCGATCTAGGAAGGAATGTTTCCCCACGGTTTACACTGGACAGTTAGGGATATACAGCAGTGGATTAAGAAAGCCTTTCAGTCATTTCCTGAATTTGAATTGTATTTAAGCTGAGGAAGCCAACAGGTTGCAAAATTGAAATTAAAATGAAAACACCTAAGGAAGCAAGTACATACAAAAAAAAAAAAAAAAAAAAAAATCAATTAAATATCCAATAAAGTTCAAAGTTTTTTATTATTATAATTCTTAATTGGTGCATTGTGAGATGTTTGCTACCTAGGGTTAATTACTATAATAGAGTAAAGTACAAATAGTGTGAAACATTCACATTTTGTAGAAATCTAGTTTAATTTCTTATTTTCTTGCTGCCAGCTGTTTGTATAATGACACTTTATGTGGTGCTAGTGGCAGGCCAGCATATTTATACTGTTTCAGGAAGGAAAACATGTCAGTATCTAGCCAAATTGTCATCAAAATACCAAGTTTGCTCTCTCTCTTCTCTGTAGTTACTGTGGTTGCCTGACCAGAGGTCACTTTTCCAAGATACTCGAAGTGCTTTGAAGTTCCCCGACTTATTTCCTCTCTGAGCCTTTTCCTAGATTTCAGCTCCAGTGAAGACACGAGCTTAGGAAATCTGTTTGCTCCTAAAGAAATAAATTAATTAAAAACAAACTAATGATGCAGAAGAGGAATATTACAGTTTTCTGAATCTGCTGGCTTTCGGTTGGGAAATCAACTCCTACACGTTTTTGACAAATCTCCATCGTTGCGTCTCGCTTCAGTGAAATCCGTTCCTGCATGGACGCCAGTATTCCTGCAAGAAACATAGTTATTTTCACTTCAGGACAAATGAACTTTGATTACTCCGGATGGAGTTGTGGCATTTTTGACAGCGCTTCACACTAATTCTCCTCAGGAAAGCTCGCTGCAATTACCTGCCGCTTTTTCTGGGCACTTTAGCTGTGAAGAGAGCTACAATTTTCACTCCCACAGCAAAAGTACGGCCTCCTCTTTCTGCGAGTCTCCAGCTGGCTTTAAAGTGAGCTGAGATTGACATTTCTTGGTGACCCGAAAGTCCAGAGAGGATTTATTTTATTATTATTTTATTTATATTCTAGAAACTGCCAGCCTGGCTGTTACATAAGATGTTGAATGAAAATGATGAGACTGGACAGCAGCAGGGTTAGTATTGTATATTAAAGATAAAACATAAGATGAAAACTATTGACACATTAGTTAAAAGAGAGATTTACATAAACCAATTAAATTAATAAACATGAACAGATCATGAACATTGATCTCCAGTAAACTTTGTAATGAAGCAGAATTAGTCAAGTAACATATATATATATATATATATATATATATATATATATATATATATATATATATATATATATATATATATATATATATATATATATATATATATATATAAAGCTGTAATATATATGAAAAACTTTGCCAATTAACTGAAATAATGAGTTTGAAGTAGTTAAATGGTTAAAACTAAAATTGAAATAAAAAGTATGTATTAAAGTTGAATAAAACTTTATTTAAGTGTATATTATAATTAATGCTTGTGAATCAAAATAAAAAAAAATGACAAAAACATAATAATAACATTGTTAAAAGTTACATTTCGAATTAAATACTTGTACTTAAGATAACACATTTCCCCCAAATAATATTTTATAATGGATATAATGAATCACATTTACTCAAGTAGTGTACCAATAAAATAAAGCTGAAAAAAACGAATTTTCATACATTTTAATAAAACCTTAAAGCTAAAATAAAAATAAATGAAATCTAAATTGAAATATAAATTCAAAATAAAAATGGCCACGGCATATAACAAAATTTAGACTGACAAATATGTATTTATATTGATTTGATTCACCATATCACAAGTGAGGAAATAAGTTTCTATATAAACCTTTCAAGTGTGCCACATTGTATAATTCAGCTGGATTTGTAAACGTATCTGTATGCTGCTTGTCTCTCCACACTTGACCCATTTTCAGGGCTTCTATCATTGATTCTGTGTGAGTATCTGTGTTGACACGACTGGCTGTTCAGCTATTTTTCAAGTTGACAGAAAAGCACAGACACATCTGGCCCAAAAAAAAGATTTTGTTGTTGCCTACGCAATAATTAGATCTCATCGGTATTGCAAAAAGGTAGAGACAAGACAACAATCTGCTTGGGCATGAATAATTCAGCATTTCTTGTCGGGGAACGTCTTTGTTTTACCAGTCATCTCATTTAGTACATCCCTAATCTTAAATGTGCATCTCTATGAAATATGATGTGATGTATTGTTGTGAAGCATCACCTATAAATTACTATAAATCACCACTATGTCTGCTCCAGAATTGTATATTGCATACATGCAAGTATACACATGTTCTTGCTTAGAAAAAAAAAAGAAAAAAAGCTCAACAGCACATGGTCAGGAAACATCAGCTTTCAGTTCTCTCTTAAATATCAGCCAGACACATGTCGATAGGGGCCCGTCAGAATCTGAAGGTTACATGTCAGCTGTCTCACTGCGGGACGCCCTGCAGTTACACACGTTACTAATGAAGCAGCTGAGATGGGAAATCTACATACTGATGATGCAACCCTCTTACATTGCAATGAAAGAGCATTGCAAATCTTCAATTGATTACAAATGGTACATTGGTTCCCTGGATTGATTTTACTGTGAATTGAGTTCAGTTTATTAATATCTTGACAATAGTGCCAATCATAAAGGGCATCCTGACTTTTGTGTGATTTATTTATTTATCTTTTTTTTTTTTATTATTAAATAACTTTTTCAACTTTCTAGGAAAACATGTGGAGGGCCCAATTACTCAAAGTAAAATGATTGGATATACATTTAAAAAGAAAAGAAAAGAAAAAAGTAAATGTGACATCCATGAAAGAAAGAAATTTGGCGAATGGATGTCATAGACTCGATGCTACTATAAATCACACACATAGTTTTCATATTGTAAGGAAGTTTTGAACATTTTAACTGTTTTCATAAGAAATAAACAACTGTTTCTAGACATTATTATTATCAGTTATTTGTATAGTGGAATCCAATCTTGTAACCTGTGTTTTCACTGAAAACATTTTTTATTGGATCTCTACATCAGATGATATTGGCTCATTTACCAGAACGGCAGTGGTGTCCCACATTGCGACCAGCAGGCGTTGCATCTCAGGTCTTAGGGTGACGCATCTAATCATACTGTATGTAGAGTGCAGCGTCTTGCCTCCTCAGCACTTTGGCTCTGACTGGAGAGGGATATATGACCCGAGGCAATGAAGGGATTGAACCATCAGCTCATGTTGATCTCTGCTGGTTATGATTCCAAAATCCATTTACTGTAGCTATACAGCTTTATAGACCGCATTCACAAAGATATGAAGCCTTTTTTACAGGACCATTCATTTTTAAAGGTGAAATGGATACACATGCACAGTAATTAGTGAATATTATTCGAAAATATGTGTATCTACTTTATAGAAAATATAATATATAAATACTGTATTTAGAAATCACCCTGGCCCTCAAGTGATACTAAAAGTCTGCGTTCCTCGTTCTGATTGGTGGATTTGACTTCAGGATTGTGGGTAGTGTGGTGCTAATGTACCTGAAATTCTGCTACTGGAAATTGAAGTCTCCTTGTTGTCAAATGTCACCAGGCCTTCTTTGTCACAGCTGAAATAATTCAATTTGATCAAATTCATTGGAAATCCTTCTGTGTTGTCGTTTTTGTTTAGTTTTTTTTTTTCTTTCACTGAATATCCATTTTTACTAATTACGTTGTGAATTCAGTTTCTTGCAGACTCCAGCCTCACAGAAATCACTCTAAAATCAAGCAGCTTTTCATTGGTCAACATTATTGAACATAAAACATTTTCAAAACCAACTTAAACATGAGATAAATCTGCATGAGGGAAATGTTTCACCCTCTATTGAAACTCTTGGATTAGTAATGAAAGCAACAGTAAATGTGAACGCGCCAGGACTTAAAGGACTAATTCACCACAAAAGTGTCATTTGCTGAATATTATATTGCTCATTAATGGATCCTCTGAAGTGAATGGGTGCCATCAGAATGAGAAATCATAACTTGTAATTTTAGCTAGTAGCCATAGTTTGAAGCAAAAAACGTCTTAACGATGGATTTGTTTCTGACAATCACATATATTCATATAACTTCACAATACATTGACTGATAGACTGGAGGGATGTGGATTACTGCTGGATTATTGTGATGTTTTTATCATCTGTTTGGACTCTCATTCTGACGGCACCCATTCACTGCAGAGGATCCATTGGTGAGCAAGTGATCCAATGCTACATTTCTCCAAATCTGATAAAGAAACAAACTCATCTACAACTTGGATGACTTGAGGGTGAGTAAACTGTCAGCTATTTTTCATTTATTTATTTATTTATTTATTGGACGGACTATTCCTTTAAGTCACACAGTCCCAATCTTGACATTGACTGATTTCTCTGTTAGTTTGCGCTCACTGAATAGAGCAACCATATGAATTCAGTTAAACACCCAGCGTTTTTATCAGGCCGCCATGAACCAGAGCGAACTGAGCCAGTCAAGGTCAATCTGTGCCCCTGCAAATTACCTTGGGATAGTGGATATCTTCCCCCATTACCCAGACACAAGATCTGAAGGTAATAGCTCAGAAGAGACGGATTTAGGAGCGAATAAATGAGATTTTAAGGGTCTTGTATTTCCTTCATCTCAGCTTAGAGACCAAACAGAAACCCAATCATTCCCCTTGGAACAAAGTTTGACTTTGAGAATGGAAGGACATTGGGGAAGACCCAACACAAAATCAAAAGACCGCATGAAAAACTGATGAAGAACTCAACAGCCTGGCTATCTGTGTAACTGAGGATAAATCTATGGTTTACTCTCCAAAATTGCTTTCATCGGTGCAATAGCCTTTAAAATTAAATGAGGGGCTGCTTTTTGCCTCACATTCAGTTTTTAATCAAAAGAGATGGAGCAGTTAAAGTATTCATATTAAAAAGATCTCAATAACTTTAGCTTGTCCTCTGCACCCTTGGCTTCATTACAAGGTCGGGCAAGTACTGTGCGTCTAACAACATGCAATCATTGTAGAGGCCTCATAGAGTTTTTAGAAGGAAGGTTTGAGTACTTGTGAAATTACTAAATAATCTAAATTATGCATTTGCTATACATGTTGCTTGACTGATTATTATTATTTAAAATGGTTAAATAATGGTTTAATAATAGCTTTAATAATTGATCTGGCCATTAAACTTTGGAAACTGTTTGGAAACTGGATTTGGGCGAATAAGAAAAATGCATTAGCATGAAATATAAGGTTGTCATATTCAGCGGTGCATAGAGCGAGGCCGGTTGACAGGGATGCTCTTCTGTCACTGCAGGCTTTCATCCACACTCCCCATGAAATCAGTACAAAGAACTCAATTAACACTCGCTGCCATGTTTCCCCACTTCCCAGCGAGGAGAGGAAAGCCTTCGGATGAAAGCGTGGAGATTATGGGAGTCTCGTGTGACTCAGACTTAAGGATGGAAGGAGAATATTCATCAGCGTTTTCTGTGGCTGCGCTAGGAATTTGTTCTCTTGGAAATCACAAGACCAACTGACAGAAGGAACTAAGATTGCATACAAATCGGTTTAATTGCTTGCTGAAAACCTAATGCCCTAGTATCCACATAACAAACAACAACCAGCCAGAACACCCTTAACAGGTTTTGCCCAGAAAACCACCATTTTACTATTTTTCAAAAAGTCTCAATTCATATAGTGCACCACTCAAACACAGTAACGTCCTATACTACTACTACTACTACTACTACTACTACTAATAATAATAATAATAATAATAAACAACGATTAAATGTTTAAGAAATATAATTTCTGTGATTTTTAGATTCCAGATTTAATTATCAATTTAATTTCCTATGTCTCAATGTTTTATATATATATATATATATATATATATATATATATATATATATATATATATATATATATATATATATATATATATATATATATATATATATATATATATATATATATATAAAAGTGAGTACGTTGAGATCACCAAAAGTGAAAATGCATCTTCTGAGGTCTTTGTACATTCAGTATGTGTTCTAGTTTGTTTGAATTTATCTTGTGTGTCGTCCCCTTGGGATGTGTGCTGAATGTTCTTTGCAGCTTTTTTTTTTTAATGTCATGTATGTTGAATATTTGACGGCTTTAATGTGCAGATGCGTGGGATCCTACATATGAATAAGTAAATAGAAAATTAATAGAGAATAAAAATAGAATATATTTGCCGACCTACCCTATATAACGTTATAGTATATCAGAGTTGTCAGTTTCACTTCATTCATTTTTTTTATATCTGTGAAGCTGGTTTTTGGTGATTTAATATGCATGTATACGCATTTAAAAAATATATTTTAGGAGACAATTTTGTTTAGCAAAATTTTCAAGCTACTCTATCCATACATTTAAAGTTTTTTTTAAAGTACAAATAAAAAGCTTGAGTCTTTGTGGCAAAAAAAATATATATAAATAAATAAAAAATCATGAGATGCTTGTATACTAATGAAGCTCCATCAGCTTGTTTCAAGGGGTCAGGGGTTAAGCTCTGTTCTCTTGCTGCTAATTAAAAAAAAGTACATGCTGTGCAGGTGAAAGCTGTTCCTATGAGTATATATTATAAACTAAATTGAGGTCTTCTGTAGCATACGTAATTCTCAATAAGCCCAGAGTGATCCATACTTCAAAAATACTGTAAATAGGTACTTTTTTGACATTAGGGGGACCAGACATCCCAATAGTTCACTTAAAAAGTGTTTGGCTGGTAGGCTCACTGATTTAAAATGAATTAGGATAAGAACAGTGTGAATATATAGTTGGTTTGCTGAATACGATGACATTGTTAAGAAGGAAAAAGAGTGTCTTTGACAACACTTTATTTTTGGGACATCTTTCAGGAAGTCAATACACAATATATCTGCTTCTTAAACGTGACCCTGGACCACAAAACCAGTCGCTGGGGTATATTTTTAGCAAAGATTTACACTTAAGACTGGTTTTCTTGTCCAGGTTCACAAATGATTACATCAGTCTTTTTCTTTTACAGCCAACCAGTGAGGATGATCTCTGCCCGATCTGCTATGCACACTCCATATCAGCCATCTTCAAGCCCTGCTCCCACAAATCCTGCAAGTGAGTTGCTGCCAACATCCTATCAACAGCTCCGTTCTTCCATTTAAGAGATTAACACCACGCCGTTAAAGGCTTCAATGACCATTACTTATATAGAGCATAAACACTGCCTGAAATACTAAGGACATGTTCCCTCTGTTGCGATACATTAATTCCACTGGCAGTGCTGGTAGATTACTTAAAAATTGCAGTCCTTTACTGATTGCAAATTACATGATGGAAATTTTAGTTTTTAATGTAAGCTGTTAGATAACAAACATTGAGTAATTAGTTCTGACTACTTTTGGACTACTTTTAGATTACATTTGCCATAACATGTAACATAACATTACGCCATGGTTTCACAAATTACTAATTTATAACACAAATTCACAAAAACTAATTAAATAAATAATAAGAATGTCAAACAAAATAAAACTAATCAACCTACTTTAAAATATAAACAATCAAAATAAACATGAGAACTGTACAAATATAAATATTTTAATATTTAACAGAGTTCTCGGTTGTTTGTTAACAATGTTAGTGTTGTTAAATTATTAAAATATTCCTTAAAATCTTAAAAAAGGTTGTGTGGCCGATCCATTTTCCGATTGGTATGTGCTCTTCCATAAACATGCAAGACTTTCCAACTGTAACCAGTAGTTTTATTAAAATAAAGTTGTATAATTTACTGGCACTGTGTGAATAATATGTAATCATGTAATTCTTAAAAAGTGTAATCTGAATATGAGCACTTAAAAAATGTAATGCAATCGAACTACAAGTGCTAAAGTCTAATTTAATTTAAGTGCTAATTAAGTGCTAATTTAATTTCATTTAATTTAAATTTAAAGTCGGCAGGCACAGGACGTCAATATATTAACATGTTGACATTGGACATGATGTCGGACAGACATTGCATTCTGGATGAGAATACAAATCAGGTTGACGTCAGTATTTGACGCCAATTTGACGTTAACATATCGTTGTGTGCGTAACATAACGTTTGGTTACACAGCCACCTGATGTCAGTATTGGACATCACATTAACATTGACATTAGATGTTGTATTGACACTGAAATTTTGGTCACCCGATGTCGCAACTGAAATTTAACCAAATATAAATGATTTTATGACGTTGTGTGGCTGCTGGGTAACTTTTGGAATCTTATTGCATAATCCAGATTACATGTAATCAGTTACTACCCAGTACTGTCCACTGGTAATGCTGTGGTCTCAGCACTTCATTGAAGTTGTCACAATACTATTTATATTACATCAAAACTATGCTCTTAATAGAATACATTTTCTTGGCGGTTTGTTTTTGAGTTGCTTGAAGTATATCGCAAAGCGCAGCACAGATAGCTCACGCTTTGACATGACTCGGCACTCTTTAAGTGATTAAATGTCACTGACGGACAGATCTCTCGCTCCCTCACTCACTTTGTCTTTTATTTCAGGGCCTGTATCAATCAGCACTTGATGAATAACAAGGACTGCTTCTTCTGCAAGGCCACTATCACTGGAGTGGATGATTACACCAAACCAGCCAGCTCTTAGTGCGCCCTTTACACACACATGCACACATTTGGTGTTCAAAAATCCACATTATGTACACTTTCCCCAAAGACTTCACTTCAGAAACACACATATTCAGGTTGGACTCTTTCTTTCCACTCAGTCCATGTATGGTCACCATCCCGTCACTGTTGGCTCTGCCAGCTTTGCCCATCTGTCCTGGCGTATCATAACATTTTGTCTTCTGACGAATGGAACAAGGCCTTGCAAGGCAATAGCTTTTCCCAGGTTTCTGTATGATGAATGGATGAGATCATGTTTAGAGCCACGTGCCCTTGGTGCTTCTGAAGGAGCAGCTGAAAAGCTGAATGTGGAAGATCTGCTGATAGAGATGGATAGTGTCTCGCCACTGTCTCAGTCGCATCTCATTTTGTCCTGGCTCTTTCATCTCCAATCTGCTCATTTCTATTCTATCATTTCATCTCATCTATTTTAGGCCTCTCTTTTCTCCTCTCCATTTTTCTCAAATTTTTCTTGTTTCACCTCGTATTGTCTAATTTTTTTTTCATCTGCATTTTTGTAATCACGTTTGCCTAATCTGTAATCTACTCTATTTTCCTGTTATCCTTTAGTCTCTGCCCATTTTCTCTTATTCTTCTGTCACATTCTAGTCTATCCTCATATTTTCTTTTCTCATTAACTCTTCTTGTCTCAATCTAGTCTCATTCTTGTCTCTTCTTTTCTTTCTCTTCTCATCTCACACTTCTCTCATTTTCTTTTCTTGTCTTATTCTTTTCTTTTTTTCTCGTCTCATTCGTGTCTCTTCTTTTCTTGTCTCATTCTTGTCTCTTCTTATCTCACACTTGTCTCTCCTTTTCTTGTCTTATTCTTTTCTTCTTTTTTTCTCGACTCATTCATGTCTCTTCTTTTCTTGTCTCGTTCTTGTCTTTTCTCTTCTCATTCTTGTCTCTTCTCATCTCACACTTGTCTCTCCTTTTCTTGTCTTATTCTTTTCTTCTTTTTTTCTCGTCTCATTCGTGTCTCTTCTTTTCTTGTCTCATTCTTGTCTCTTCTCTTCTCTTATACTTGTCTCTTCTATTATCTTCACACCTAATTCTTTATTCTACTCTATTCTTCTCGTTCCTGTCTTTTCTCTTTTTGTCTCATTCTCATCTCATTCTTGTCTCCTTGTCTTGTCTTCTCATCTCATTCTCGTCTCTTCTCATACTTGTCTTCTATTCTCTTCTCATAATTCTCACCTCATTCTAGTCTCTTCTATCCTCATTCGTCTCATCTCATCTCATTTTTGTCTGTGGTCTTTTTGTCTCATTCTTGTCTCATCTCATATTTTGTCTCTTCTCACGAACTCTGGTTATATTTATCATATCAGGAATCAGAGTTAAACTCAGTACTAGTGAACAGTTTTTCACATCACTCTCTGTATTTGCTAATGTTTTTATACTCCGTGATGACAGCCATATTTGACATAGATACGCACTTACCAGAATCTACAATCACTTTGGATTGTTGTACATCATTTTCTACATGAAACTAAGGAAAAAGAAAAACATCTACATTAAGCTGTTACATAATATGTAATAAATGTATTTTATTACGAATTTATAAAGCATCATACAAGATAAAAAAAGCAGGTTTTGGGAGAGAGATGTAAATGCAATGTGAGACAGTGATAACAGTTCCTGTTTGAGAGAAATCCTTTGATTTCCCACCAACACTTGTGTGTTCTGTTCTCTGCTACATTTCTCCATTCGGACGACTTGCACGTTTGATCTGTCATCATAATGGTGTGGGGTGTTCGTAAATGTTCTCTAAGAAGCCTCAGCTTTCTTCATACCCAGATCTTTCCTTCAGTCTGTTCCATTAGGAGTGCCTAGACTGCTGTTTTTGTTACAGAACACCAACAGACATCTAGATTTAAGTGCTTTGCTGTTGTGTGCATGGCGTTGTCTTTCCTAGATCTCTTTGCTAATGGATTATGTTACACTCGGGCTCTGCCTGCACTCAGAATCCATTGCCTTGCCACAGCTCCCTTAAAAGGATATCCAGCCATTCACAACTGCAGTTTTCTACACCAAATAAAAGTCTAGTGGTGCAGTTTTAAAACCCACAAAAAATTAGATGGAGTGAGCCAAGACTGGTGGTGGACCGCAGCTTTGACTGTCACAATACATTACGTAATTGTTAAAACAACTTGTACAGAATTCATCATACGCTTCTTACTAATTCACACAGACTGTTTATTTAACACGCAGACAATTTGCTACAGTATGAACGATAAACCACTAAACTTCCAAACACTGTATAAAACTGATAATAATTATGAATTATCAAAACCAAAAGATTATGTGGGTCACTACTTCTCTCATTTGGACTGTTAAAGCATTTCTCACAGTGTGGTGTAATGTTGTTTTTGATAAGGGGGTGCATGATATAAATGTAGGACCCCCCTCTATAGTTTACTTAAAGTGTGTGTGTGTGCGCGCATTTGCGGTGAGCGTGTGCAGACGACTTTAATTTAAGAGTTTCCACTCTCAGGCATCTGCTATTGTTGTCAAAGGGAATTGTAGATTAGTTAAGCAATATTTAAAGGACTGTTGATGGTTTCTTTTCTTTTTTTTTTCTTTTTTTGAAAGCGAGTACATGGCATTTTTTTGTTGTTGTTCTTTTCTTTTCTCACTTTTGTGTACATGTATTGCTGTATTATTAGCATTAAATTATTTATCCTAAATACTGTCTTGTGTACTAACTTTGTAAGTACTTTTCAATGTGTATATATTGGCTTACTAATGTATTTAATTAAGCATATATTTAAAATATATCCCACATTCATTCAACCCTGTTACTTACTGATGATTTCCTCTCTGTTTAAAGAAAATGGAATTTGGAGTATTTCCTCATTATGGTGAAAGGTAAGCATAGAGTAATTTTGTTTTCTCAATTTGTACGTGTTCTAGATACAACAGAAAAGTAAATAGGAGGGGGAAAACACTCATAAATTGCTAGTTAAGTTTTACAAATTATTACAAAGAAATTCTACATTATATTTAGCGTAAAATGTTGATGTAGAAAAACGGAAATAGTATTTTCTTTTAAAAGTGTACTCCAATTAATATTTGATGCAATATGTATTAAAGCAGTATTAAAACTAAACCAATCTTATCAATGTTTTATATTATTCCAGTATGTCCAAAATGTGGGTTGGACAACAGGGTTTAAAATACCCAAACTATTATAAAATCAGTTAGGGCTGGGTGATATATCTAACGATATGATCATGCGCATCTAATCAGTAAAGCTGCTTCCGTGATCACCACTAAAATCGGCATTACCTGCTTATAATTGGAGTGGCATTTAATAGACAGAGCCGTAGATCGCTGACAAGCTACGCCATATCGCGTTCATTATCAAAGGCGATTCATCTGTGATAATGAACGCGATATTGCGTAGCTTGAAAATCAGTGTTAGTTTACGAGTTTATAGAATGAAAAAAAAAAAAAACATCAATTTGGGTTTGTGTAATATTTTGTTTGACCTCTTGAGATTGACAAAAACATTTTGTTTATACATTTTTGATAAAATCAGAAATTTAACTTTTTAAAGAGTTTAAGGCATATTTTGTATTTAAATGTGCCATTTAACCCTTTAATCTGAATTTAATTCATATTTCATCCATTATTTCTATCAGTTAAAGTTGACTGCTAGACAATAAAACCAAGCCAAACAAGCTTTTAAACTATTTTATAAACATAACTGGGTAACAGGGGTGAAAAATTTTGCAAAGTCTTACAAAATCTATTTTATATTAAACATGTATAAATATAGAATGAAAATGAAAATCACTTTGCATTTATATATTAATGTAATATTTTGTTTGACTCTCTAAGATTATGTATACAATGTATAAATTAATTTTGTTTATAAACATTGTGACACATTTATAGTTGCAAGACATATTTGTATTTAAATTAACAATTTAACTTTCATTGAATTTCATTAGAATTGTATCCAATATTTGTTAATTGAAGTTGTTTGCTAGTAAATAAAACCAAGCCAATGAAGGTTTTATACTGATCAAATATGTACAAAACATAGGTAACAGGGTTGAAAAATTGACATATCTACTGTAAGTTACAAATCTATAATTATAGAAAGAAAATAACACTCAGTTTGGGTTAATAGGTGGATATAATATTTAGTTTGACCTCCTGAGATTAACAAACAGCATTGTTTCAGTTATACATTGTTGAAAATACGAACTTCAAAGAATTTCGAGCCCTATTTTGTACCCTATTTGCCTCTACAACATTTTTTCTGCAAATATCAGAGATGTTAACAGAATTTGGTGTGTGATTGTGTGGCGATTTATTTCTAATACTTTCTTCCATTAGCTTATGTTTGTCTCAAACGTTACAGAGATCTAGCATCTCTGTGTCAGACAGTACTACATTTAATTTTAATGACGGCAACCTTGGCAATGCACAGTAGCTGGTGGCCAAAACATTCCTGCTGTCTGTTCCAAAATGGGCTTTGCCAGTTCAAAGCTGTAAATAAGAGATGGTGTTTGTATCCCAAGGAGGACGCTGCGCTCTTTTGAACTAGTCTTTCTTCCTGACCCAGCTCCCAGCATCCTTCACTTCAATCCTCTCTCTCTAGCATAAAGTTGGTACAACATAGTATATTAAAAGAAATGTCAGCACCAGGCGGCTTTGAAATGATTGTCCTTCCTTGGACTCATTGAGCTGTGTTTGATAATGTTATTGCTTTGAAAGTGTTTGGTCATAGTGGGTGGACAGTAATGATGGGTTGGTTGTAAAAGCCTCCTGTGATGTTGGCTTCGCTGGGCCGTGTCGCCTTTGCCCCAGAGGTCTTGAATTTAAAAAACAGTGATTTAGAAGCTTACTTGCGTACACCTTGTAATAAGTTTTGTAAAATATAAGACCAAAAAGCCAAATTAAAGGTTGGTAAGAGTGTTTTCCTCATTTTAAAGTAAAAAAAAGGTTTCGTTTTTAGGTTGTTCTATGACATGTTCTATATTTAGATAGATGTGTGTTAGTTGTTGTAAATTGTCAATATTTTGTGTACTGGCAGCTTTATGGTCATACAATAACATAGGTTTTATGAATTTACATTGAAATGATGCCTAAGTATATCAAGTGTAAGCATTTTACTGTACATGCAATCAAAATTAAAGCAGTAAAATGTTCATATTGTATATTTTAGTGTTGCATCTAAAATCTTAACCTTCATTTAAATGCATGCAATACTGATTTTGTAAGTTTAGATTTCAGCATTTGTTACTTTTACAGTGTACAGTGCCACATATTAATAGTATTTTTTTAACTGTACAATTTGTGTTAACAAATAATGTTTCTATGTCAACACATTATGTTCAAAAAAACTCTTGAAATGTACAATATGTTGATAGTGTAAGCTTTCATGACAGCATATAAAACCTCAATGCTTAATGTATGAACAATTTTAGTGACTAAAATATTCATATTGATAGTGTCTACACATTAAACTTTTTTATATGAACAACTTTAGACACCGTATAATAGTGCATGTTAATATTAGTGCTGTCAAATGATTAATCGCATACAAAATAAAAAATTTGTTTACATAATATAAGTGTGCATTCTATGTATATTTATAAATATATATTTATAAATGTAAAATATAAATACAAATACATGCATGTATATATTAATAAAAAAAACTGTTTATATGTTAAATATATTTATATATAATATCAAATATAAGAATATAAATTTATACATGTAAATATTTTCAAAATATTTACTGTATGTTTGTGTATTTATTTATACATAATAAATATACCCGGCAGACATACGTATTATGTAAACAAAAACTTTTATTTTGGGTGCGATTAATAATTTGATGGCACTAGTTAATATTGTAGTTTTCATTGTCAGTACCTACTTCAGAAATTTACAATACGTTGATATTTTATGTTTTAGTTTCCATATTTAATAAACTTTTCAAAGAACAGCTTCAAAGACGTGCGTTATGTTGATATTTTATGTTTTAGTTTCAGTATTTAATAAACTTTTTAACGAACAGATTCAAAGACGTGTGTTATGTTGATATTTTGTTTTAGTTTCAGTACTTATTAAACCTTGTAAGTATAAACAGCTTAAAAGACATGCATTGTGTTGATACTTTACTTTTTAGTGTTTGCTTCTAGAACTTTTACATAAGAACAAAGTTAGAGACATACCATATGTTTATAATGTTTTAGGATTGGCAGTTGGAAAGAAGTAAAAAGCCTTAATGATGGATTTGTTTCTAGCAAACATGTAGCATTTGGCTTTACAATGTTAACTGATGGACTGGAGTGGTGTGGATTACTTGTGGATTAATGTAATCTTTTTATCAGATGTTTAGACTCTCATTCTGACGGCACTCATTTACTGCAGAGGATCCATTTGTGAGCAAGTGATGCTAAATATCTTCGGAAGAAGAAACAAACTCATCTAAGTCTTGGACTGCCTTAGGGTTCAACTCATTTTAATTTTTTACAACTTTTACTCAAATGAACCGATAACTTATGTTTCATTGTCAACATTTTATGTTTGAACCACTTAAAATTCAGTGTGATTTCAGTGTCTGAAATGTGTATGGTATCAAAACTGTCTCTTATAGTAGACTTTTTGGAAAGAAAAGAACAGGGTCTTGAATCCTCGGGTGGGATGATGTGGAGCATCTTCCCTCACCGCACACAGCTCTGCAGCTTTCCATTGATCTACTGGCTAGATCCTGAACCCCGGGCCGGCAGAGTGCCCAGGGACTTATAGATTGCCTTCAACAATAGCCTGTCCGGAGGGGAGGAGAACAGCATGAAGGGTGGAGAGAGAGTCTGGCAACCAGAAAATCCTCCCTCCCCAGGCAGGCCACCGATAGCACCTCAGGTGTATTTATAGATGAACGACAGCAAACCTGAACCTGGATCAATAGGCTCTGGGACGTGACACGATCTGACCGCTGCAGGGCCGGAAACCTGGCTGAGAGTACGGGCCCCTGGGACGCAGAACAGGGAAAAACCTCAGGGCCTGTTGGAGAGAAACAAATAATAATCAAGGTGAATGGCTGAGTGAAATAGTATGAGTATATATATATATATATATATATATATATATATATATATATATATATATATGATGGAAAAATAATATTACACAGTAATTACATTGCAACAAGGACACCTCAAAATAACTTAACCATATTTTGTAATTAAATAACTAGTGACTTCCCAACATTAGTCAGTTTAACCCTCTAATGGAATGGTTGGTACTTAAAGGGATAGTTCACCCAAAAGTGTATATCCTGTCATTGTTTACTCACCCTCATGTCTTTTGAAACCTCTTCAAAAACAGCATTTTGAATATATTTGCATTTTGTTTCGTTTCCTTAGCAGGTTTATCCAGATTTGTCCTCATTCGGTTCTTGTTTATATCATTTTTGCCAAATTTATCATATTTAATAGAGCGTTACTCATCTCTTGAGCAATATAAATCTGGGCCTAGTTTCAAACAGATCTTAGTCCTGAGGCTCCAGTCAATTTGAGGCATTCAGAAGCGGTTACAGCTGTAAAAAAGGAGGTGTTAAATTGGACAATGCTTCCCTCTAGAGGTACAGATAAGAGGTACATCCCTTTTCTCTATCATTATGGCCTTATGTAAGTGTACCAACATATGACAAAACAAATTAAGTGTCATTTTAAACATGTAAACAATTATGAGGATAGTCTAAAATGGTGAAGGCACCAAACAACTTCTGAGTCTTACATCGCGAGATTTACGATAGCAAAAGTTGCACTGATTAATGAGCACATTTGCAGATGTTAAAGCAACAACAGTTAAGAGCTAGTTCAGGGCTATTCAAAACTGCTGATATATTAACATTTTACATAGAAAATGACCAGATAACATCTAACTTGAGAAAGAAAGTTTAATTCTGCTTAGAAAACACATGTATGCACAAAATATCATAATTCAAGGGCATGGGTTTTCCAAACGTTCCTATTTTATGAACATCTGGCTCTTTCCTGCCCTCTGCTGTCAAACAAGGTGAATCTTTTAGAATAATTATGATCAGAATCAGACACGATCATGTGTATCATTTATCAATTAAAATCAGCATTTGTTTTTTTTTTTAAGTACCAAACCCATAAACATAAATATTTTTAATTTAAATATCATTGTCATGTATTTTATTTAGTTTCATATATGCATAACATGAATGGAAATCTGGGGCGAAGTCTGCTTAATTTGTCATGAAAATGAATCATTTAATTTATGCAAAATATAATTTCTTATGTTTAGTTTCATTCTGTGGTGAATTATAATCTTGGAAATTGCTATTCATGATTACACTCAAACAAGGTTAAAGTTGCTTGCTATAATGCACAACAAACTAAATCGGCTGTAATATGAATGAACCTGTTCTTACCCATTTTTATGAAGTCATATTTCTGGTTGTTTATTGCGTTCTGTAGACTGTGACTGCTGCATGTGGGATAATAAGTGAAAGTGCTCAGTGTGGAGTCTCCAGTAGATGAATAGTCAGCGCTGTCCGTGGTGCTGAAGAAACTCACATCATTAAATCATGCAGAGAGAGTTTTACACTGGTGTTTCTGTGCTGCCCTAAAATTCACCAGCATGCTTCAAAAGCTCTGTTAATCTCAGTTCATCACTAAAAGTCTTTCACCAGTAGATTGCATTATAAGCTTAATGAATGAATGAATAAACTAAAACATCAACATCATGACTTGGGTTCAAAGATTCATTGGTACATTTCAGACAGTTTTTCTTCTTCTTCATTTGCTCAAATGTAATGCCTCTTTCAACAGGAAATATAACAATGTTGAGTCATATTAGCGGTGATACGTGCTTAGTGAGAGTTTATGCACTGCATTTGATATTTCTATAGTTTAATGGACTGACAGAACTGATATTTATTTCTACATTTTTGTCATCTTTGCAAATATCATTTTTAAGAAGACGCCAGCCCAAGACTAATGAAGATGATACAATACTCAAGATCAAGACTGACTGCAAAGTAAATACATAAACAGAGCATATATTATAAAATTACAGGATTTTTTTCTTGCATTTTGGCATTATTATTTCTTTTTTAAGTCAAAAGTTTTAGTTCTAAGGAGAAGTTACCTTAATATCAGTTGATTTATGTTGTAACAAATATAAATGTCTTGGCTAAATTGAACTTTTTCTAGTTCAGATCAACTTTTCAACCTTGTTAATAATGTTATTGTAAGAAGTGTTTGTGTGTGTGTGTGTGTGTGTGTGTGTGTGAAACACAAAACTCTAAAAATGAAAAAAAGTTTTTTTGTATCATTTATTATTCAGAAAAGTAAGTAAATATAGTCTATTCGATGCTAAAAATGTTTAATAAGCAGTTATATTAGCAATATATATATATATATATATATATATATATATATATATATATATACAGTATTGTTCAAAATAATAGCAGTACAATGTGACTAACCAGAATAATCAAGGTTTTTAGTATATTTTTTATTGCTACGTGGCAAACAAGTTACCAGTAGGTTCAGTAGATTCTCAGAAAACAAACAAGACCCAGCATTCATGATATGCACGCTCTTAAGGCTGTGCAATTGGGCAATTAGTTGAAAGGGGTGTGTTCAAAAAAATAGCAGTGTCTACCTTTGACTGTACAAACTCAAAACTATTTTGTACAAACATTTTTTTTTCTGGGATTTAGCAATCCTGTGAATCACTAAACTAATATTTAGTTGTATGACCACAGTTTTTTAAAACTGCTTGACATCTGTGTGGCATGGAGTCAACCAACTTGTGGCACCTCTCAGCTGTTATTCCACTCCATGATTCTTTAACAACATTCCACAATTCATTCACATTTCTTGGTTTTGCTTCAGAAACAGCATTTTTGATATCACCCCACAAGTTCTCAATTGGATTAAGGTCTGGAGATTGGGCTGGCCACTCCATAACATTAATTTTGTTGGTTTGGAACCAAGACTTTGCCCGTTTACTAGTGTGTTTTGGGTCATTGTCTTGTTGAAACAACCATTTCAAGGGCATGTCCTCTTCAGCATAGGGCAACATGACCTCTTCAAGTATTTTAACATATGCAAACTGATCCATGATCCCTGGTATGCGATAAATAGGCCCAACACCATAGTAGGAGAAACATGCCCATATCATGATGCTTGCACCTCCATGCTTCACTGTCTTCACTGTGTACTGTGGCTTGAATTCAGAGTTTGGGGGTCGTCTCACAAACTGCCTGTGGCCCTTGGACCCAAAAAGAACAATTTTACTCTCATCAGTCCACAAAATGTTCCTCCATTTCTCTTTAGGCCAGTTGATGTGTTCTTTGGCAAATTGTAACCTCTTCTGCACATGCCTTTTTTTTAACAGAGGGACTTTGCGGGGGATTCTTGAAAATAGATTAGCTTCACACAGACTTCTTCTAACTGTCACAGTACTTACAGGTAACTCCAGACTGTCTTTGATCATCCTGGAGGTGATCATTGGCTGAGCCTTTGCCATTCTGGTTATTCTTCTATCCATTTTGATGGTTGTCTTCCGTTTTCTTCCACGTCTCTCTGGTTTTGCTCTCCATTTTAAGGCATTGGAGATCATTTTAGCTGAACAGCCTATCATTTTTTGCACCTCTTTATAGGTTTTCCCCTCTCTAATCAACTTTTTAATCAAAGTACGCTGTTCTTCTGAACAATGTCTTGAACGACCCATTTTCCTCAGCTTTCAAATGCATGTTCAACAAGTGTTGGCTTCATCCTTAAATAGGGGCCACCTGATTCACACCTGTTTCTTCACAAAATTGATGACCTCAGTGATTGAATGCCACACTGCTATTTTTTTGAACACACCCCTTTCAACTAATTCAACTAATTGCCCAATTGCACAGCCTTAAGAGCGTGCATATCATGAATGCTGGGTCTCATTTGTTTTCTGACAATCTACTGAACCTACTGGTAACTTGTTTGCCACGTAGCAATAAAAAAAATACGAAAAACCTTGATTATTCTGGTTAGTCACATTGTACTGCTATTATTTTGAACAATACTGTATATATACACTTAAAAAATGTATTGTTTGTCTTTTAAGTAATGAGCTCAAACTGAAGCGGTGAAGAAAAGCTCGAGCTCTAAACCCTCAGGAGTGATTTTTATCTCTTTTATGTGTCTTTTATGGGAGGGATTATGGCTGTAGGAGATGATAAGTCACTTTATTGCTTTCCACTTCACAGATAATAAGAGAGGAGTTGAATATGATCAGTCTTCAGAGAGCGTAAGCGAGACTGAAAATCTGCAAGAGATTGGTATGGATGAAGTCACTACAAAACCTTCTAGGTAACACCAGCATGAATCTGTAATATTACAATTAATTTGGAATAAAATAAAATACAACATTACAGTTCATTATGTGAATCCCTTTTTCTCTTTTCCGCACATTCTTCTTTTCTTCTATATGTTTTGATCCTCAGTAACGAAATGTGGATTAGAAAGCCTCCTCTGAACACTAGCTGATATCACATCCCAACCCCAGCAAGCTCTTAAATATTTAATTTGTTTGATATGCACGTGGATATGCAGATCCATTCACATATGAACAGTATAAAAATATACAACAATAAAAACGAAAACTTATCAATAGCCACAAAAGTTAGTCAGACCACAAAAAAAAAAAAAAAAAAAAAAACAATACTTGCAAAACACGGTCAGGTCAAAGTGTCTGAATAATATTTATTAGTCTCAAATAATTGTTAATTTTACTGGTAGTCCACTGTATAATGATTTTTTTTTTTTTTTTCACAAATATTTTTTGGGTATAATATGTGATATTTCATTTTATTTAGCTATCCTCACTTTGATGAATGAACTGTAGTGTCCTGTACCCACTAGTGAAAAAGAATTAATTAAAATGTTTAAAAAAGTGTATTCAGTGTCTGGATATTTTTTTTGGTTTCACTGACTGTGTGTGTGTGTATATGATGGAAATTGCAGATTTATATAATATTTATTTATTGGGTACTTTCTACTGGTAGATTTAGACTGGTAGTTTTGGTAGTGACAGTATTTTGAGTGCTATCCATAGATCTGTCACTACCAGAACATAGCATCATCGTTTCAGTAAAGACAGAGGGGAACACATAATCCTCATATTTGTGGAAATAAACACAATTCTGGTACAGTTATGCAGTTATTTTGTGTTTTAGTGAGTGTGTCAAAAAACTGTATTGTGATGTAGTCGCTACCAAAGCATTTTTTATCACTACTGAAAATGTGCAGTCACTACCGAAACATGGGATGTTTTGTCAAGAATAAAGTATACTGGATTATCCTCCAAGATGTTATGTTTTTAGTTCAATGTATTTTCAAACTAATGAATGCTTAATTTTAATCGTTATGATCAACTTTTTGCCATTTACAGATAAACATTTGATTCAAAATACAACATAATCTCATAATTTATACTTGAAATATTGTAAAAAATGTAGTTGTTATCCATTTACCTCTTATATACACCTCTTAAATATATATATATATATATATATATATATATATATATATATATATATATATATATATATATATATATATATTATATAAATTTGGTAAATAATACTTATATATAATCCTTCTAATTAAATTATTATTACTGTGTTGTGGTAGTGACAACTTTGAGAACAAATATTCAGAAACTTTGAAAATCCATTATGAGAATTAACTGCACAATTACTAGAAATGTGTGCATTCAATATTATACAATTTGCATCCATTTTTTTTTTTTTTTTCAAGATGTTTCTAACTCTGAAGTTGGACCAATTCTGTAAAATGGTCCATATATGGAAAAAAAGTATACACAATAGGTTTAGGAACTTTGAGTGAGGACTCATGGCCAATAATAGATACATAATAGTTTAATAGATTGTTTAGTTATTTATTAATCATATTAACCAATTAATTTAAATAAATAACCCTAACGGAACTGATTCACCATTACAAAATTTACAGTAGTGGATATGAATCTCTCATAGTTTGCTGTTGCTAACTGAGAAAAATAATCTTCATGAATGCTAACGTATGTGTGAACTCTCAGTTTTGGTTTCATCATTCATCTTCTCAGCGCTGTCTTTTCTCAGTTCCACTGGACTCTCCTCTCATCCTATAATGACCCACGAGATTCATGTTGACATCCCACCGCTGGTGAAAGCCTGGACCAGCCAATCAACAGCCAGCACAGCTGTGGCTCCAGTCTTCTGCCCTGTGGAGCGCAGCGACGTCTCTTTCCAGACGGGCTCAAGCCACTGGGAGGCAGCAGTATTGGTGGCTTCCCTCCATGAAATGTAATGGATAGTAGAGGCTTGAAGACTTCACGCTCTCTGAGTGAACATGTTGTGCGTGGTCTATATCCTCACTGGACACCCAGCTGACCCTGATGACGGATGAATGAAGGTGTTCTCCGAGGGGCTGGTATGAGTCTGAGGCTGTGGACGGGTTTGACGCAGCAGAGGCTTTGTATTTGGATGTGAAATTAAGATACATTTGTCACCTTTGCACTTTGTTTGCAATTCTGTAATGCACTTATTGCGAAACACTACACACGTCTTCTTACATTAGACACTTCAAAATCGAAAACACCTGTTATCATTGGGAAAACACTCAGTTCAAAATGCTAAACTCATCTGGCAATTGTAGGCACTTACATACACACCTGAAAACACTTGCCCAGAAAACATTAACACACCGGTCTGAGCCTTAGCACTACAAACAGGCCTCGGGAAAGCCGTTTTGAGAACTTTGCAAGCATAAAGGTGTAAGGAAACGGCTCTTCACTCAACAACAAGAGCTTGCCATCATTGAAATGGTGCGAGAAAATATTGCAATCCAACTTTGTGAGTTGCAGCAACACATAAATGCAAATAGGAATACACTTTTGTACCTGCCCCCTTACAGCCCCTTTCTAAATGCAATCAAGGAACGACAACCACACTACTGCATGACTGCTCTGCAAGCAATGGAAGAGGCATGCAGAGACACTGAGGTGGGATCAATCCAAGGGATTCAGGACTGAAGTCGGTATTTTCCCCGATGCCTAGCCCGCGAGGACATCGCCTGTGATTTTGACGAGGTCTTGTGGCCAGTGAGTCTGAGAAAATGACAATAAAAGTAGAAACACAAAGACTGCAGTGTTTTATATAAAGCCCATCAGTGTGCTGCTGGTGATATGAAAGAGAGATTCAAATGGTGCTTGTGTGTATGGTTTTGTTGCAAGACTTTCATTTTTAGAAAGGAGTGTTAGGTTTTGACTGTAGTGTTTAATTTTGGCATAGGTTTGAGTTGTTAATCTATGTATGTGTATATATATATATATATATATATATATATATATATATATAAGTGCTATGTCTGATTGACTTGTGTGTAGAGTTTTGATATAATGAGCCAAATTCTGCAAAAGGTGTGTAAGCAATAGGCAAAAACTTTAAATACGTAAATGTATTAATTAAAAAAGGGTTTTGACTATACTACAATAATAATAATAAATGTACAGAAATGTACCTAAGCTAAATAGACAATAAATACTCAACCAATCAATCAGTGAATAAATGTATGTATAAACATATTTTAAGAATGCTGACTGTTTTTATAGTTCTGTTTTAAAATAGAATATAAAACGCAAGAATAATGTTAAATAGTAAAAAAAAAAAAAAAAAAACATTTAATACTGAAAATTCTCAAAATAAAAGAAACTGTCGTTTTACACTCGGCAATGAACTATTCAGATTTTCTCGGGTCAGCTCGCGGTCATATCGTCTTCTCCATCTGTTGTTGTAAACACGATGGAAAACTGAGCTTCATGTGCTTTTCAAAAAGAAACCAATCGCAAAGCTTTCAAGAAATACAGCGAGGGCTTGTCTGCCAGGATCCCAGCGTCCTGACAGCTCGTGAAGATGATAGAGCTGCCGAGAAAGTCGACACTGCATCACCTACATCAGATATCTTGCTCTTCTCTTCTGCAGATGGCGCTAGAGCTTCACGGGAGCCGCAGCGCCTCAGACCTCCTGCTGAGAATAAGGCTATTATATGGAGGATCTGGGGACGTTCAGTCAGGTAGCAGCTCAGGTTGAGCTGTCAGCGGGGCTTTGATGGTGGAAGTGAGCTGGGAAGAGATGTTTTCTTAAAGCTGCAGATGAATTTGATCCTGAGTGGGAGGAAGAGACTCCCGCGCTGCTGAGCTGTTTGTTTACGTTCAGCATCTGAGCGGATCTTAGCTTTAGTCCTCCATAAATTAAAGAAAGATAAGTAAATGAATGGGTTAAATTCTTCAATATGGCATCTATCTATCTATCATCTATCTATCTATCTATCTATCTTTTTCAAGCAATAAGCTGTTTAGATTTTATGGTTGAAAATGTAGGTCTAGGACAAAAGTTAAATAATAAAAATCTAAAGGTGTGATAAATTATGTCATAAAAAGTAATGTGACCTTCCTGCAGTACAGCAAAAGAAAAAACTAATCTGTAAGTTTTAATAATAATCGACTCCTGGGACATAAAAGTTTCCGAAGAAACACCTGAAAACAAATTATTTAGGCCCTTTGAAGTCTGAAGTTGTCAGTCAGGACTGAATATATTACAGCTTATTATCTGCAGAAAACACCCATCATGGGACTGCGGGGTGTTGAAGCGTGGTGCAGGCGGGTGTTATCGGAGCGGATGATGAATAGCCGTACTCTGTCGGGTTGACATATGCGTGGTGTGGCAGATGGGACCCGGGTCAGTCGGCAGAAGACGCGGCTGGACAGAGAGCACGTCCTTCTGCTCACGGCTAAAAAACGACACGCAACATATTTGCTGTCATCTTGTGTATTAGCAAAAGCCACTGTATGCTAACGTTAAAAGAGCCCACACACTCTCAAATGCTTGTAGTTCTTCAAATACCTAAAACCTGACCTCATGATGGAAATGTACCTGTGGGAACTTTTTCGTTAGACGCCAAATACGTAGCACCACTTACATTGTGTGACATATCCGATGTTAAATGTCTACTGTGTGGCGCCAAAAGAGTGTTTGTTTGTTCTTCCCCTGGAGCAGATGAACGTACATATGGTATGTTTTATGTGACGTTGGTTTTGTCTTTGTCACCGCCATCAATGTTCCCTGATGTTATAAAATAACGTAGCATCTGCACTACACCTAAACTTACCCGATAGTATTAACAAAAGTGAATGTGATGTAAAAACGCGATCGCAAGCATGCCGTTTTAGCTTGTTTTTCGATCACTCATCTTTCAGCTCTTTCATCGCGACTGTTTTTCGTAGCAAAAGATTCGGCATCTTAAGTCCAATTCCGAAATATATGGAGCTGTACGAAATCTATTACAAGTGCTTGCTGTTTTACCGCCTCTAGTGTTCATTTCTGGAAACTGCAGTGATATGTTCTTATTGGTACGTATTTGGCATCTTGCAAAAAAAATTTCACATGTATGTTTTTGTCATATGATCAGTTAGTAAACAACCAAAACATTACAATTAGCCAATCAGAACAGAGATCATTGACATATAGTAGTCTTAAAGTTCCAGCAGCATTGTAAGGGTTGTTGTTGTTTTTTTATTTTATTTTTTGTTTTGTTTTTTGCAGAAAGCTTCAATTAATGATTACAAATGCATTTTGGGAGAAAAACAAATGGTGTTGTTATTACTTTTTGCCTTTGGTGGTGCCGGAATTACACATGTAAAGTATATTCTTTTGCTAGATGTTTTTTTTTAATGGAAGTGCTTGAGTATATAAAGATTTTTCTTTCATCAATGTCATTATGATTGTTTGCAATGTAATTTAAGAAGAAAATCGAATTTGTTTAGCCTCAGAAACTGCTGAGATGGACTGCACCATCCTGCTATTGGATCCCATATAATTATTACAGCTTGTATATTAGTATCGAATTATATTTTCCATAATTTTACAAGCAGGTTTATTGCAATAAATTAAGAATAATAACAATAGTGTTTCTGTTCAGACAGTGGCATCACCGCCTTTGAAAGCCAATAGATCACAACACCATTACGATATTTGCAATTTTCCCCTTAATTCTAAATCAATATTCACACATGAGCGGCCACACTTGCATACTGAGATGCATTATGCAGGCAAACACAATAAATTCTAGGTTTTATGAGACAGAACATCTTTGGAGAACACAAGCTTGAGCAATTTGAGCCCCATGTCAGACGCAGCATTAAATCTAATGTTTGATTTTCAGGCATATTTCCATCTCACAGAGGCTAATGACTACAGACCGTCTTCACACATCTATTCTGTTCAAGAAACAGTTCAATGGGAAAACAAGCTTATCTTACCTCACTGCAAAACAGCAGTAGAAAAGGTGCATTATTTAATAATTTTGCACTCATTTAAAAAATTTCACATAATTAAGAAATCCCTTTCAGCATGTGTATGATATATATATGTACAGTATATATATATATATATATATATATATATATATATATATATATATATATATATATATATATATATATATAATATGGCGAATAGGATTTCTTAATGTACAATATAACAATATATTTTAATTATAATAATATATTAAATATAACTACAACTGTAATAAAAAAATTAATAAATATACAAATTAAATTTAGTTAAAAAGTGTGTGTATATATATATATATATATATATATATATATATATATAAAACAAGTCAGCATTATAATAAACATTGTAAGTAATGACATACTGCATGTTATGGCAAACACAAGGTGGGAAGTTGATGACTGAGAAAATCCTGAGTAATGACGCCCAGGTTTCTCCTTTTCTGTTGAGTGAGTAAGTCTGTTAACTATTGTGTAAACCGCTCTCTGAATCAGTGCATCAGTGTAATCTGCATAATACTCACCCTAATTCACATCAATATATGGCAGTGCAGCGTTTAACAGTTTGTTGTATCCGTAACAATGCAAAGAACAATTAGTCTAATGCTAATTACTTAATGCCCCTTTAATTAGAATGCTTAACATTTTAATATTTAATATCATACGCCATTCTGCTTCAAAAAGAAAATGTATTATGTTTTGATAGGAATGCTGAGTCAGAATTTTATTTTATCTATTTATTTATTTATTTTGCAGCATGGAGTTGTCAGCCTTTACAAAGCAGCATAAAGATATCACAAAAGCAATGCTTTCTGCTAGATTCAATCTATTCCGAAGTTCTGAGATAGCTTTGTGTGAGAAACAGATTGCAGTTTAATTTATTATCCACTGATAATTCAGGGAGATGTTAATGTCTGAATCAACGAGTCAGTGAGCCATGAACCAGATTGCAAACAAATCACTCAGACAGGTTTCGGGAAGTACGATTTATCAAAAAGATGTGACTCAACACATAAAAAGCTTACATTTTCTATAATTTTTATTATTTATTTATTTTAGGGTTAAAAGACATGGGGAAAATAAGCACTTTAAGTTGGATATATTACATTTATGGTGCTTTTTAGGCAATTTGAAGCTTGATAGCTCCAGAGAAAAGTGAATTGCGATTAGGAATGATAGTAAATGAGCTTCGTTTAAAGAAGGAAAAAATAATAATTAGCTTAAAATTCACTGATGGTCAGGCCACATAAGATGTGGATGAGTTTGTTTCTTCATCAGATTTGGAGAAATGTAGCATTGCATCACTTGCTCACCAATGGATGCTCTACAGTGAATGGGTGCCATCAGAATGAGAGTCCACACAGCTGATAAAAACATCACAATAATCCACACAACTCCAGTCCATCAGTTGTGTTTGTAAAAAACAAATGCATAATCCACAAAACTGCTTTATTAATAATATTATTATGTTTTATATCAACTCATTCTGACGGCACCCATTCACTGCAGAGGATCCACCGGGATTTATTAATCTGTTCTCCAAATCTGATCCCGAGAAGATGAAACAAACTCATCTACATCTTGGAAGATATGAAGATGAATAAATGTTCACCAAATTTTCCTTTTTGTCAGTTTAGACTCTCATTCTGACGGCACCCATTCACTGCAGAAGATCAATTGTTGAACAAGTGACGTACTGCCACATTTCCCCAAATCTGATGAAGAAACAAACTCATCGACATCTTGGATGGAGGGTGAGTGAATGAAAAAAAAAAAAACAACAGTGAACTATAGACATTTTTTTTTAGCTCTTTTTGTTAGCTGAGTCACACAAAAATGCTACATTCTGCGTGAATCTGTTGCAGCATCATGCAGGCACTGACTTTGACTTCACATCAGAGTGAAGTAGTGAACACCAGTGTCCAGACGTTCCTTTGAGCCCCTGATTAATTTCCATGGCTCTCTGGATTAATTTCCATCGTGCCTCGCCACGTGGAGAAGCGCCCCAGCTGAGGAACAGATGACTCACACTCTTAACAGGTGCTCAGACACTCAGCAGGCCTCATGCTTCGGGGGATCAAAGCGCGGCTGCAGAAACTGCAAGCCCTTGTAATTGCATACAATGAGCTGGCGAGTCAGGCGGTCCAGGTGCTATTTAAACAGGTGCATTTGCATGTCACAATACAGATGGCAAAGGTCTTCACGGCCTTGATCACAGTTCGAGCACAATTTACCCACACCGATCCGCCACTGTTCTCCAGACCTGCTCTGTTTACCAACATAAACACAATGAATGATGCCAGACATTCTTGTGTTAGCCTGTGTCTTCGTTTCTTTCTGGACAGCACATGACTGAATGTTCCCTTGCTGGAAAAACAAACAAACAAACAAACAAAAAACACTTTAAAACCAGCATAAGGTGGATAGATGGTCTGTTTAGCTAATTTTAGAAGGGTACTGAGCAACTGACACTAAAAATTATTTATATATTTCCAGTAGATTTATTATTATGAAGAATAATACATTTTCTTCTTATTATTATCATTATCATTATTATTTTAATAACTGGATATGTTAGCTTCTCTGGACAATTCAGCCGAAATTAATCAGTGAATGGTAAAAAAAAAAAAAAAAGAAAGAAAATGTCTTACAGGACATTCATTTTTTATATCAAGTTTAGATTGACTTTTTACAAAAATTTAAATCATTTGCTGTCAGAAAAAAGTAGTTTTTTATGCATATTTTATACAAATTCTGATGAAAACAAAGAATGACATTAAATAAATAATAAATAATGAATCAATTTGATAAATACTGTTGCTTGGAGTTTTATTTTGAAATATACTGCTATATATATATATTAAAACCTGGAACTTAAAATGTTATTTCATTCAGTTTTGGAGTGATGAAAATAGTTTCAGTGTTATTTATTCATTTTAGTTTTCTTTCGAGAGTCAGGTTTGTCATGTTAGATTTAGTTAAATGCAATAACCTTGATCTTGACAGAAATCCAAGTCGAGTCCCTTAAAAAAACCAACATTCCTAAAAAAAGTTCCTCTCATCTGGGAGTTTACCTCCTATGCCTTTAAAGGTCTCTCGCTCTTTGGCTGAGGGCGACATTTTAAACTTTAATGTGCAACTTTAAGAAAATATAATGCAGTTATTTATTTATGATGGGGCTAGTTGTCCTCGGGCATTACTTTTCCCGGCTCTTCTTCCTGCAGGCATGGCTGCTCACGAGCGGCCTCAGAGAATTCCCACGGGTCGCTGGCCACAGGACTGGAACCAAATGTAAAAGACAACTCTCAGGTCAAAGTGACATCTTCAGTCCTTCAGTCCAGGGCCATGCAGTTCAGCCTGGGAGCATGTGCTTTGCCTTCCAGAATGACAAGGATAAAGAAAGGGAGAAGTATTCTATGTTTTTTTCGAATTGCCAATTTTTTTCCTTAATCCCAAATCATAGTCAAAATCATCAGTGACGTTCTTTTCATGCTTCACAATAAATGTATTTTCCCGCAGCTTTAGATTTGGTGTAAAATCACTCTCACGCAGCGGGTTCATGTCAAACCGATCTGTTTGGATACATCAAAGTGCAAATTTCTCTCATAGATCCCTCGATAATAACATCTGGAGCGCCGAGGCTCAGCGATATGCCTGGAGAAACAGAGATAGATTGTTATTGAGTTCTCCCGCATTGATTTCATGTACGAGGGGTTTTTTATGGCGAGCGGGAAAATACAATAATTTTCTTGCGGGCAAAAGTGGTATTTCGGTCCTTTTAGTGTATTTATTTATTTATTTTTAAAGGCAAAATCATCTTTTGCTAACAGCAAAGTTAGCAAAGAAAATGGGACACAGTTTTAAATCTTATTCATTACATTTTAGTGTACTAGTACTGAATACCTAGTATACTTGATGTGAAGAAAACCCACAATAGGGTTGAAAAAAAAAAAAAAAATCCATGTATTTATTTATTATTCAGTGATCCTGACATTTACCCACATTGAAATGACATTTAAGACAAAAGGTGTTGATTCTGCCATGTGTTTGGGTGTAATCGGTGTGAAAACTTTAATTAGCTTAAGATCACAAAGGTAAATTCTAAAGGTTATCTTACAGTTTGTTAAAAAAAAAAAAAAAAAAAAAAAATATATATATATATATATATATATATATATATATATATATATATATATATATATATATATATATATATAAATAATAAATATTCTATTAACATTTGTCTTATGAAGCCCCGAAACCATAGGAAGGATATACTGTATTGAGAATCATCCAGTTTAATTTAATAAGCTCCTATTGTTATAACTTGTGATCAGCAAAACACATAGAACAAAAACAGAGTAAGATAATGAATTACAGCAATAGAAAAGAAAGTAAAGTGGGTGTTATATTTCTGAGTCATATCTCAGCTTCCCTAGTCATAGCTACTGAACCCAATTAAAAAGACAAAGACTTCCCGACTGTCACGAAGCTGTGAGAACGCATTCATTTCATTGTCCAGACTATCTCCATCACCACTCAGTCTCAGCTATGAGCTGACGAACGTCAAACATGTCGAGGGATTGACAATTGATGTGGCGTCTGGGTCCCAGAGTGGATCAATCTGAAAACGCTACCCTTGCGTTTTCGTGTGCACAGTGAATCCGTGTATTTTCTGAAACAATGACGTCATCAGCCCACGCCCCTAGTCAGACAACGCTACGTCACGTAACAGCGTGAACATGAACATTGGATTAATATTGTATTGTATAGTATTGTTCCATGTTCGTTTGTATGCCCCGCGCAAGGTTTATGCACATAGTCCAAGTCTTCTTCTCCATTTTTAGTGTATCTCTGTGGCAGAATTACAGCGCCACATGCTGGTCTGGCATGTATACTACATCTTTTTGTGTCGGTTTCATGGTTTTTTGTGGACGGAGATATTTCTTGAGATGAGGGTAAAAAAAAAGAGAGCATGTTGATGTGGCTTCTTTGAAGATGCAGATCCACAATAAATGTAAAATCTCGCTTTAAGGTAAAAATTTGTGTATTGTTATGTGAGGCTCGGATAGAAATCACTTTCTGTTGGTCAGTGTGGCAAAACACAAAAGTAAATATGGCTGCACTTTAGATTCTTTACATTTTATTTAAAATCAGCAAATTTATTAGAAATAGGCTCTTTTATGCCATTTTCTTGTGAGGTTTAAATTGAATATCTTGTGTTGTAACCATTTAATAAAAATATATACATTTTGTTTTCTTCTACCTTGTTTACATGCAAGTGTATAAATCATAATCATTGTTTCTATAATATTTTTAATGCATTTTTCAAGGTAAAAATGTACTTTGACAAATATCATGAATTATTTATTTAGTGGAAGTCGCAATACATGACATTTTAGAACGTGAATTAACCTTGACTTGCCAATCTTATTAAAAAACAGATCACACAAAACATATGAATTGAAAATACACTTGCAAATGTTTTTTTTTTATTTATTTTTTTACTTTTGTCCACCAGATCAAAGTCATGTAGTGCTACAAACAAAATCATGTGGCATAAAAGGTCATTTCTTTATAATAAAACAGAAGGAATATCTTCACATCATTGACCCAGATATCAAATCTGCAATATGATATTATGGAATTGGTTCATAGGAGACATAGTAACACCTTGGTATAGTGATCAATTTTCATTATTAACTAGTTGCTTATTAGCTTGTCTTATTAACACTCCTAAACTTAACAACTACCTTACTAACTATTAATAAACAGCAAATAATAAATAACTGAGGCAAAAGTCGTAGTTAATGGTTTGTTAATAGTGAGAATTGGACCTCAAAATAAAATGTTGACCAACTGTCCATTGCAAAACCAAACAGTTTCCCCCCTAAGCAGAGACAGAAACAGATCTCTTAAAAATACCACAGTCAACAGGCGAGATAAAGCTGATGTTGGCTTCATTCCCAGATTGATCTGCACCAATCAGAGGGAAGATGATTGAGCCTGATTAGCCACAATCAAAGCTGGCCCTCAACCCTGACTGCTGACTTTGCGTTCGATGTCTTGCTGACTCGACCAGCAAATTTGAGCCTGAACAGCATTGAGATACTATCGGCCTCCTACTGCCAGGAGCTCTAATCCCTCTGTAGAAGAGCATGGCATTTCAAGGCTCGCTTGGGAAGCCCAAGCATCTCCCTTCAGCTGGATGCATCCCAGCAGAGACTGCAAATGGATCTAAAGGGGCGCAATTCAGAATTGGCTTCTCTCATGGGATTTTCTTGTCAGGGCTATAAAATCCAGCTTTTTCTTTAATCAATGGCCGGAATGTAGTGATAACAGGATTAGGGGACCTGATCCAATGTGCTGGACAGGATTTGAGAGGTGCTCCAGTGCCTAGAAAGGCCATGAATCATGAGGATGCACATCAACCCAATCACTTTTTTTTTTAGCGTTCGGGTAAACACTACATTTAGAATCATTAATCTGAAATAATTCAGTCCGATTTAACCAAATATTTTGCATTTAAACATAGCCATTTAGCACCTACCGTATTTTCCGGACTATAAGTCACACTTTTTTCATAGTTTGGCTGGTCCTGCGACTTATAGTCAGGTGCGACTTATTTATTAAAATTACTTTGACATGAACTGAGAGAAATGAACCAAGAGAAAACATTACCGTCTACAGCCGCGAGAGGGCGCTCTATACTGCTCACTGTTCCTGTAGCCTCTCACTGAAAACAGAGCGCCCTCTGGCGGCTGTAGACGGTAATGTTTTCTCTTGGTGCTTGGTTCTAAATAAATGCGACTTATAGTCCGGTGCGACTTATATATGTTTTTTTCCTCGTCATGATGTATTTTTGGACTGATGCGACTTATACTCAGGTGCGACTTATAGTCCGAAAAATACGGTAATACTATTTTAACTTTGACCACCAGGTATCCAATCTTTTGTTTAAATAAATAGATAAATAGTAAGGTAAGTAAATGATGACAACTTTTTCTAATTTCAGATTTTCCGATTTTTGAACTATTCCTTTTGGAGTTTATTAAAAGATTGAAATCGTTTGTTACAGATATACTGAACTGCTACACAAACAAGAAACTCGATATCTGAATTCATGCAGCAATGTATTCTGGAAATATTAGCGAGCACAAACCTCTAGGCTAATGAAAACAGGCTTTTCATGTAATAAAATGATCCGCCTCTTGGTTACATTTATTTGAAACGTATTAGAAGTATGAGACAAAACGGAACCGATGAGCCCTGAGCACCTGGATATGAGACCCTCCATCTCCTCTGGCACAGGAATCATAAAGATAATGGAAGTAAAAATCAACTCCTCGACTTTAATGTTTTACTCATGAGCCAGATGGAGGCACCGCAGTGGAATTATTGCCTCACCCACCGATGAGTCAGAACGACAGACTGAAAGAAAGAACGAAAGAGGACAAGAAAGAGGTGCCAAATTGGTAAGTCTACCATAAAATCTATCTGTCCTATGTCTGTCTTTCTCTCTTAATGTTGTATAGACCTTGTAGTGTTGAAAGGTGAACAGCCTTGAAGGCTTTTAAGTATTAATATCCTCCAACTTTTAGACAAGGCTTTTTCAAACTAACAGTAGTTTGTCTTGATGAACCTCACCTTTCTAGTAAACTGTACATTGTGTAACACTGAGGAAGGTAGAAGAAGGTACAGTAACTGAACAATGCATTTACTGTACCTTGACTTGGTCAATAGATTAATTTACTATTCATGACTAACCTTTAGTGTAGATGAACTATAGTGCATACATTTTTATGTTAGTGTCTATCTTTGAGGACATTGCCAGGACTATTAGAGCTCAGTATTCAACAATTCCAAGCTAATTAAACTAAAAAAACTGTATACTGTAGCTTTTCTCTGCAGTAAGTTTTTAGATTCGAAAAGAAAGATGAGAACAGTAAAAGTAAGGGAGCGCTTCAATTTTCTATCACTCACAGAAAATTACTTGGGTGCTGTAATAAAGGCAGGTAGAATCGACTTCAATGACCGACATCACACCGGCTGCTCAGCATGGCTCTGTATTGAGCTGACACTGAATGACACTGTTCTGTTTGCTGGAGACACATTTACACTTGACAAAAGTCATTCCTGACCGAGCAGCCTCGGGGATACAAATAATAATTCTGAGCAAAACACAAACACAGCTGTACTGGACATGGACCAGCATTTCAAAGCGAATCCGTTCTCTGTCCAATGAAATGTATTTTGACTGTGAAATGCCACAATTTTTTTAAAAGCACTTAAGTGAGCAGTTATAAATCAGTGACAATTTGTATATGTTCTTGTCATCTTGACTGCAAACAAGACATGGCATGTAAGAAAAGTTAGGTTACCTTCAGAAAAAGAGAAAACATCACTTTTTGTATCAAGATTACTAGTAAATGAAGTTTAAAACAAACACAAAAAGTTTTTGTACGTTTCCTTTAGTCTGTTCATTTTCAAGTTCTGAAAGCCATCACAGGTGTTAAAACAAGCCTTGGTGAAGGATTCTTTTTAAACCTTCCACTCACACTTCACTTCACCTTACTTGGAGAGCTCAGTCTCTGGCAATAACAAACTGTCACCTGTCCTAACAAGATCTTCCGTGGACTTCTCCAGCAAATGAAAATGTAACTCAACAGGCAGCTCAATTTAGTTCCCAGTCTCTTGTGGATGGCATGCACTCCAGTGCTTTTCACAGTTCACTGAATGGAGAGCAGAAGTGGCAGTCACCGGAGATCCGGAACAGGTAGCGTATTGTCAGAGATGCCTGCTTTCACCTTCTAATGGCCCCTTGGATAGTTTCGTTTCTGTGTGGGAAGGCCTTCCAATCAATTGTACAACAAAAAGTGGTTGTGAGTGCCCTCAAACTGACAGAAATCCCAGCAGAATGAAAAATTGTTAAGTTTATTTTATATTGTAATGTTTTTTTAACAAGCACATCCCTAACAAAGACCCTCAGGACCCCATGTTTGGTATAGCGAAGAAGAAATTTAGGCGCAATTTAGACGTCTAGTTTGTTTAATATCAACAATTCTGTAACAAACGTCCTCATTGAACTCGTATTTAGAATTTTGGTAGCACTTTATTTTACAGTCCTGTTCCTCATGTACATACTATGTACTTATTATAGTAATTACAATAAATATGTAATAACTAGGTACTAACCCTGAACCTACCCCTAAACCTAACCCTACCCCATGTAGTTACCTTGTATTACCAGAACTTTCTTAGATAAATACACTGTAAGTACACTATAAGTACATGTAAGTACACGTACTGTAAAATAAAGTGCAACCAAAATTTCCGTTAATAGAAATAATGATAATGTCATATTAATTCTGATGAAATCTGTTTTGATTGTTTAGACTAAAAACTAAAAACTTTGTGTTTTGGCAGTTCATTTACACAACAACAAAACTGGTTTCGAAGAAAATTAAAGCATTATTGTCTCAATTTTAGGGGTCGGCTGACTAGACGCGACCAAATCTGATTACTGTGAGCTCTGTGAGCTCTGAGCACATGAATCACATAACATTAAATAGAACTTTTCAATAGCATGGGGTTGGTTAAAAGGTCTTAAGAGAAAGATGATTGAAATACATCAGTTTAAGAAGGGCTGCAAAGCTATTACAAAGACTCTTGGACAAAGAACCGTAGTAATCCAAATGGAAGTTTGACCTTCTAAAAGTCCTTCAAATTCAAAAAAAAATATATATATAAAAAAAAATAAGGACAGAATCAGATTAAGAAGAGCTTTATTACCAAGTATGTTTACACGCACAAGGAATTTGACTTGACGACAGGAGCTTCCAGTAGAAACTTACATAGCACAGAAGAAACTGCAGGCCTCTATTACTTCAATTAAGGTCACTGTTTATGATGGCACTACTCAAATGACACTGGGCAAAAATGCCATCCATGGAAGACTGGCGAGGTGAAAAATTAGAACTAACCCATCTTGATGATCTTAGAAATGTTTTGTGTACTGACAAGTCGAGAATGGAGAATGGTGGAGGAAGTGAGCTGTTGTGGGAAGGCTTTGCTGCTTTAGGGCCTGGACAACTTCCAGTATTTAAAGGAAACATTAATTCTGCTCTCTACCAAAAAATAAAGGACAAGGGTGTCCACACTATGTCCTGGAGGGCCACTGTCCTGCAGAGTATAGCTTAACACATCTGCCTTTAAGTTTCCAATATGCCTAGTAAACTATTTTTTTTAGCTGGTTCAGGTGTGTTTAATTAGGGTTGGAGCTGTACTCTGCGGGACGGTGGCCCACCAGTAGCGGGATTGGACACCCCTGCTAAAGTAGAGTGTTCAGTCTTCAGTTTGTAAATTAAAGCTCATGTGCTACTGGATTGTGCAGTAAGATCATGAGCTGAAGCATGGGAGTAAGTACACCTTGGAATGGGTTCAATAAAAAGCTAAATTTAAGTTTTGAAGTGGCTTAGTTAAAGTCCTGACTTGAACTCAATTGAGATGCTGTGGCAGGGCCTTAAACAGGCAATAAACAGACAGAACTAAAGCAGCTCTGCAAAGGCAAAGCAACTTTGATAAACCACCTAAAAAGTACTGTGATGCAAATTGTGCATGGGAAGCACCACTCACATTTTCTTCAGAAAATCTAGTTTAAGTTTTGCTGTTTCAGCACAAGGATTGATTTATGTAACGCTGCACTGCCTTGCTTCTACATTCAGCATTTCTCTCATTCATTTATCCGTAGAGTCAAACCAACTGACCAGACAAATTTGATCAAAACTGGTTAGCATGCAAATGTTTAATATCTCATTAATAGTGGTCAATTCGGGCTTTAAAAAGTCTTTGAAAGTAATTTGTGGTTTGGCTTCTGAAATGTGTGCAGAGCTCAAACCAAGAGAAGTGTGAAGAAGGTTATGTAAAAGTGACGTGAAGAGAGTTATGGATGATTCATAGGGCAAATACTTAAAACAACAGCAGTGACTATTAGAAAACATGTTCTGGCATTTAGCACCAAGGTGTCATGGCATCTTTTCTATTGGACCAGACAAACAATCCCTGACAAAATCAATTTGTTTGAGGCATTTGTGTAAGGCATGGTCAATAGACATTATTTTTTTTTTTTTGGCAATGAGCATCCAGTTTCAGATAATCCCTGTCTAACTGCTTTAATAAGCCTCGGCTCCATTCCACACATGTATACCTTGATATTGATTTTTCTTACCTTGTACGGGTCATGCCCACCCAGACAGCATCTCTCAGAGTGTTTTTGTTCTTGACTGGCTGCCCACCTGCCTGTTTAAGACATGGAAAGCCTTTTCTCTCACATATTCTTTGACTTGTGAATGAGACCTAGTAATGTTCTTTTAAGCAAATATTTATACTCAAGTTAGGCTGGCTTTAGTGCCAAAACCCCTAGGATTATGAGAATAAAGTTATAATGTTATGAGAATAATCTCATTGTATGTCTTTTATGAGAATATAATCTTTTTCCAAGATTTAAATAGTATTTATGAGATTAATCTTGTATTTTTGACACTATTCTTAAAATATTACTTCAAAGTTATATTTTGAGAATCAATTTAAAATTACAAGTCAGAATATAAGATTAAAAGCATATGCAAATAGCATGTGCAGTGGTGTTGTCTGATGGGATAGCAGAGGATATTATATTACTTCACAAATTATAAACTTGAACATGTGTTATTTGCATGCCCTGAACCTTGTGCATGTACCTTTGCCGGGGTCTCAGTGTTGAACTGGAATCAGCTGGCCCAAACTCAAGGCATGATTTGTTGACCAAAAATGCCTGCAGGTCCCCCATCCTCTTGATCAAGGCAAATGCAGTCAGGAGTAGGGTTTTCATAGAAAGAAACTTCAACTCAGCTGACTGCAAAGGTTCAAAGGGCGCAGTTTGTAGGGCTCTTAACATCAATGCAAAATCCCAAGAGGGTAGAGATGGAGCCCCCCCCCCCCAAGAAACCTATCAACCAGATCATGCTGCCCCATTGACCTTCACTCTGTGGGGTCGTGGTGGGCCATAATAGGGTGGAGGGGGACAGCCTATTCTCCAACCCTTGCTGCAAGAAGGAAAGCATGGCTCTGACCAAACAACTCCGGTGGTCCTCCTGGTGGGAGGAACACCATTAGAAGAAAATGTTCCACTTCAGCACATAGGCCTATCTCGTAGATGGAGCATGCGCTGAAGTAATAGTGAGTGCTACCTCCTGGGGTAGGTCACTTAGAACATCCGCGTCCCATTCAGCGACCACATATGGAGTTTCCACAGATCTGGACATGGGTGCCCTGTCTCTGAGAAAGCAAATCCTTCCTTAGAGGAATAGGCCAGGGAATGGCTGTCACGAGGAGCATGAGTTCAGGGAACCAGGTCCTGTTAGGCCAATATGGAGCCACTACCTAGCCCTGCTTCTCATCCTCCCTGATCTTGCATAGTGTCTATGCACATGCCCCCGGGCCAGCTGTGTGCCAGTGCGTCCGTGCTGAGCGTTGCCTTGGTTAGGGAGTAGAACCACTGACAGAGGGTGGTTTCTGGAGATGCAAACAGGTCTACTTGATCAACTCCAAACCGTCTCCAGATCAGCTGAACCACCTGGGGTTGGAGTCTCCAGGAAGTACTGCTTGAGACAGCTCATCGGCTGCCCGATTGAACACTCCTGGGATGTTGATTGCACAAAGGGAACTCATATGCTTCTGACTCCACAGGAGGAGGTGGTGGGCGAGTTGCGACATGCGATGGGAGCATAAACCACCTTGCTGGTTAATATTCACATTGGTTGCAGTGTTGTCCATGCTGACCAGAATGTCCCTGCCCCAAAGGTGCCATCTGAGGCAGCTCAAGGCAAGGCATACTGCTAGCAACTTGAGGAAACTGATATGTCAACGCAGTTGGAGACCAGTCCAAAACCCTACGACTGCGTGCTCATTGTATGTAGCTCCCCAGCTGGTGGCCAAGGCATCTGTGAGTACCCAGCATGCCTGGATACCTGTTTCAGGGGCACTCCTGCCCTAAGTGATGCACTACTGCTTGGCTCCGAAGTGAATGGATGAATGAATGAGGTGCACCTGCTGCCTCTTATACTCACACTGTGGTCAGCGGCAGCTGGATGCAATAATCACATACTAGTATTCATTGGCTCGTTTAGTTTACAATCGAAGAGGATTGGTCTCTCTGGCGAGGTTCCAATTCGTCGGTCATCACCGGCGTGATGTCGAGAGTGACCAACTGAAAGGGAACCGGTCTTCAAGATGGATCATTGCATCATGCAAATTGCTTCAAGTAGATGTACTGTGTAGGTGCAGATACCTGATTTGCATAATACTTTCAGTGACTCGGGTGTTAAAGCAATGCAGACAGCATATGTGACTAAATGACATTATCAGTGAGCACAATTCATTCTTTGTGAATTCCCCTCTTGGTTTCTTATTCCAATGCCCAGGTCTTCTTCATCTCTGCTTGTCGTTCTCCCAAATCCAAGCACAAATCAAGCGAAACCTTTCTGTACCCTCAGAGCTGTTTTTAGAGGTTTCTCACTCGCCAGAGTACCTCAGGCTTCTGATTTCATCTTCAGCTGGACCCTTTTCAGATAAAAGGATGACATCAAACCGCCTGTACATTATATGCTATATTGAGCATTAGTTGCCTTCGGGAGGAACAAAATACTGAGAGACAGAGAAGAAAAATGGGTTTCTTGGCATTACATTTTGTGTATCTTCTAAAAGACAAAGGTTGCTTTATCTGTGTACTTTTCAAGGCCAAATAGTGATAATCCTTACCGTAAATAGCTGTCTACTCTAGAGGGCAACTAACTGTTTGGACAGGGTTGACATCCCACAACAGATGGCCCTTTTCATGAAAAGGTCACAAATTAGGACACTGAGGTTGAGACAAATGGTCAATGAAAGAAGGTGCTTAATCTTCTTTGTCTATCTAATGTAGTTGAACTAAAGTATTAACTAATTACAGGACTTGTTTCTGAAGCATGTTACTAACAGAAGCTTGTTTCTGTCACGTGATAAAAAAAAATAAAATAAAAAAATAATGCAATTGTGAATTTTTTTTCTTTTTTTCAGAATTGTGAGTTTACATTTTGCAAATCTGCATTTATAGCTTGTAATTATGAGATTAAAACTCACAGTTCTGTAGCAAAAAAAAAAAAAAAAAAAAAAAAACCTGCCCTGAAGAAAGAGCTTTTAATTGAGGAATCTAAACTCTCAATTGCTAGAAAAATGGGAGAATTTCAAAATGATTTTATTTTTTTATTTTATTTTTTATTATTATTATATATATATTTTTTTTATATGACTGAATAAAGTCTAAAACTCTGAGGATTTTTGTTACTATTTAGCAAAAACATTAACTTAAAATTAGTAAGTTATTTATTTTTAAATGATGTCATTTTCTGGGTGCTTTATTTAATTGTGGACAATCAATACTGTACTTTTACCCAATATTACACTAAGTTTTCTACAACTATGGAGTATATTATACTACAATACACTACAGTTTACTGTAGAAAAACTAAAGTATAATTCAGTATTTATTATTGTTTATCAGTTCAATATAGCAAAGTCCTTTTAGGCAAGTCGTGCCACTCAGCTGCCATCTTGGCAACGCTTCCGAGCAGCTCTTTCAGACTAACAAGACCAGGCTCATCTAAATGAATGGGCAGAGAGTCAGAACTCCACTTTCACTGGTCACCGGGACATAAAAACTGCATGTACAGAAACAGCAGTAAAATATGATAAAAATCGCTGAAAAAGTTTGATGACTTTGCCCCAAAATAAAGTTTAAAATGCCTTTTTCCCCACAAGTTAAATTTTTACTTGGCATGCGCAAGGGTTCACGACACCAACTTAATTGACGTCTCTATCCAGAATGCCAGTGTCTTTTACTTAGAATGTAAGGTAACATATTTTTAAGGTTGATATAAAATGCTTTAACTGGTAGTCTGGTGACACTATAGTATTTACTTTAAATTACTATAGTACTTTTTCATGTGGGTTGTCATAGACTCAAGAGCAATTGGACTCTGTTGTATCACATTCTGAATCATTCAGACCCTCTTCAGGTCTTGGTCTGTACTCATAATCAACCTACTCAAGTATTGGCCGGGACTAACTTTTGAATGAGCTAGTCTTGACTACAAATGTTGGATGCTGTTGAGAGCTAATTTGTACCCTGCCTGTGGAAAGTGCCTGATACTATTTTCTGCTAGTAAGAAGTGTTTCTCTAAATGGTTGCCTTAAAAATGAATACTGCCACTCATCACCTTTAATATCCCATCATAAAGATATAGCCCCCACACATTCATACTCTCTCTCTCTCTCTCTCTCTCTCTCTCTATATATATATATATATATATATATATATATATAGCACTTACCAACTAGATCAGCTTCCCAAGTGACAATTTCAGAATCCATACACTATCTATTTCTTTGCAGAGGCCTATTTGGGTGTGCTAATGCTGTTGATTTGTTATGAACCTGATTTGGTTTAATTGGGCAATTAGCCAGGATTTTACAGGGGATACAAGAGGGCTTCGCCTCACCAGATTATAGTTTATTACCGTCAGGCAGTTTAGGGACAGCTTGTCATCCTACGAGGCCCCCTTCCTTCACCTCGGCTTAATACCTTATTGTCACAGGCAATTGATAGCTTCTCGCATTCACCCTGTAATTGTTCTGGGGCAAGAGAAGAGATAAGTCTTGAAATGTAATTAAACATGACCTTTTTTCCTGATGCAGACTCTCAAGACTTGACGACCATATTGTGCGAAAATGTAAACACTGAAAAAGATAATGAGACTTAAATGGACTGATAATCACCAGTTGGGGGTGGATTTGTTCGCTACAGTTTGGCCTCTTCCCAGTTCTGGGACATTCACCGGGTGGTTAATGTGATCCCAACCCAGTTCTGGCATACTAAACTGCAGGACTTTATGTGCAGATTACTCTTTATGCTAATGCTAATGTTTTTAAATGTGTGGTATACAAATGGTTTGCCTTCAGATCCAGGATATTACATTGGGCACTAAGTGACATCCCAAAGCAATACAAATCCCCATAACCTAGGGGTGTCGTGACCAGTGTTGGGAACGTTACTTTAAAAAAAGTAATTAGTTATAGTTACTCACTACTTGTTCCAAAAAGTAACTGAGTTAGTAACTGAATTACTCTATAATAAAAGTAACTCGTTACCAGGGAAAGTAACTATTTGCGTTACTGTAAAAAAAAAAATAAATAAATAAAAAGTTGCTACATGTCAGAGAATTTTTAATTTTTTTTTTTTTTTTTTCAGATTTCACAAGACAGTTGAAATGAGTAGAACAGACAGGTACATAACTTTCAATATTTATTGCATGTCAACAGACAGCAAGAGTTTTATCCTGCACTTCAAGTATTATCTTTGTAAGAAAAGTGTTTTTGGCCACTAGCTTTGTAGATGCGTGTCACACATTGCATGTACACATTACATGCACGTTCTTGCCTTTGACCACAATTAATTTGAAGTAGTGCTTATATCTTCACCTTGAAAATGCCAACTTTTCATCGGATTGCTTCTGACTCGCCATCTCTGCTGCGAATCTCTGTGTAGCTGTTGCATGTGTGTGTGTGTTTGGTGCCCCTGGCGCGTGTGCCGGCATTTGTGTAAAAACACTGGCTCTGATTGGCTACCATGAAACACATGACTCTGCTTTAGCCAATCACAACCGCTTATCTTGTCATTAACCCACCTGCTCACTCGCTGTGTGAGCCAGGGGTGCGTTCGGATTGCATAGTTTATTAAATCAATGCATAGTAACGCACCGCATTTAACGTTCAGTAACGTTAACGGCGTTGTAACGACGGGAAAAGTAATTAGTTAGATTACCGCGTTACTGAAAAAAATAACATCGTTACCTAACGCCGTTCTTTTAAACGCCGTTATTCCAAACATTGGTCGTGACTTGGTCCTGGAAAGCCACTGTCCTGCAGGGTTTAGCTACAACTTGTGTCAACAAACCTACTGTTCTTGGAAGTCTCCAGTATGGCTAGTAAGAACTTAATTTGCTGGTTTGGATGTGTTTAATTTGGTTTGGAGCTAAACAGGTTAGTGGCCCTTCAGAAGCAAGGTCCCCATCTGTTTACAACCCTATCATAACAGACCTGTAACCAGTTTTTAGTTGTGACCCATTGGTTCAAAATCACTGGTGAAAATCAAACAACAACACTTCAGCTGTTCCACCAGGACTGACTTTATCTACGTGTACTTGCCAAAAAATAAGTAATAATGAAATAATCAACTGTATGTCACTTTCGGTGAGTTCTGACTGGGAAACATTTGTTCTGACTTTTGTCTTTAGTGAATTTGTTCAGAGGGAGAAAAGAGTCAGAAACAGAGAGAGAGAGAGAGATAGAGAGATAGAGAGAGAGAAAAATAAAGAGGATGGAGGTTCCCAGAGAGAGATAGAATAGTAGGCCCCAGGTGCACCACTGTTTCATTCCCCAGCAGAGAGCAACAAGCAGAAGATAGTACAATGATTGCGGCCTGTAGACGGCTGCTATTATGGCTGCCGAAAGAGAAGGAGGGGGAAATTACATGATCAGGTTTTCAATGAAAGAGGAGCCAGTAATTTGCAGAGGCGGGTGAAAGGACGAGGGAGAGAAAGGGAAGTAAGAGAGACCGTCAGTTGGAATATACTGTCAAAATGGGCAGCCATGACAATCTGTAAACATTTCCATTATTGCTCAAATCCCCAAGCAAATCATAAAGCCTCTGGCTGGCGATTGGAGTGATGGCTTTACCCGTCAATTTTGGTTCAAGGGGTTGGCTACTTTAATTGCAACCGGCTCTGTTGCTTTGAGTTATTACTCAATTACTAGTGGAAGGTGTTGACTGTTGGCCTCCGTCAAGGCTGCTCAGGGAGTTCGTAGTTCCCACATAAACATAACATCCAAATGTTGGTTATAATATCAGTCTGAAATAGGATCTATTCCGAGAGAGAGGTGAGGAAATCTCTGTATGGCAAGCTGAAATCCTTTTCTTTAAATTTGCATCTAAAAACTCTAATGTAAACATGACTTTCCACCTCTACGCTCCTCAAAGCCCAAGGCTGGAGACTATCGACTTTTACATAACAGTAGATGTACCTAAGAGGCAAGATTCTGCACAAATCCCTGAAAATGTGGATAATCACAATATATTTCCTCTTTGTGTTGGTTTGAGAACCTTTTGGTGTTGTGTCATGGAGAATTTATTTACTAGTCCCCGAAGGAGACATAGTGCCTTGGCACCTCCACTCAGAGAAATGTTTGACATTTAGCTTGTATATTTGTTCGGGTCTTCTGTATGTACGTGTTTAAGAAAGGCCAGAGACCCACTGTGAACCTTTGGCTTTCAAAAAGGGCGAGCGTTCTGAGCCCAAACTGAGACGATGGGTCTTTTTTTCCCACGCTTTTTCATGTCTCTCCCCTACAGGAGAACAAATGCAGAGGAGGTGGAGAAGCGTGGTGTGGTCTGAAGCCAAAGAGGTCAAGTCACGCAGACATTCTTTCATCTATCTTCTAGCGCATACCGCCGAACAGCCCACTGGATGATTCAACCCATGGGGGACCGACTTTACAGGAGCCGATCAATAATGTCACTTTTAAGAAGAATCTGAAAGGTGCTTTAAAAGAAGCTGAAATCTCGACTTAAGAGCTGTGGGTTTATCTCGTGACACTCTAGTGTTAGATAATCATTGGGTGCTAAAAAACAAGAGCAGGGGGTGTGATGGAAGCAGGACAGAAGAAAATATCCCAAGGTACCTGTGAAAAAAATATATATCTTTTTAGATATTTGGGTCAAGATCGGCAGGCAATAAATAATTTGATGTGCCTTTGAAACAAAGTCTTTTAGAGTTTATGGACTGCTGAATTATACACTTTCCTCATCAAAGACTCACTCACTTTTTAGGCAGTTCAAAGCAAAGACTGAGTCATACGAGTCTGTAAATACAGTATGTGCTTCAGGCCAAGTTGAGGAAGAAGACAAAACAAGTTGGCCTTGTTTTCATGTCTCTAGACATAGCAATTGGGAAATTTCCTAATAAAATGCAAAGGCGTTTTCTGAACAGGAAATAATTACCGGTGCAAATTATATCTGGAACTATTTAAACTTTTAATGCTGGAAAATGAAATTAATATTGATTTACCTGAAATGACCTATTGCTTTCATTGAGAAGGGTGTCAAATCCTGCTCTTGGAAGTCCAGTGTCCTGCAGATTTTAGCTCCAACCTGCACTAGCGCACTTTCTTTGAAATTTCTAGTGATCCTGATGTTCTGATTAGCAGGTTCAAGTGTGTTTAACCAGGATAGCAGCAAAACTCTGCAGGTTAATGGCTCACCAGGAGCAGAATTGGACACATCTGGAATGGTATGCTTAACTCATTACTCTTACATGAACTCCGGAGATGGAAAAATCTATCAGTGTATTCTTAATTTATTTATATTTGCACCGCCGTCAGTAAGCAGGTCTCTACACACCTTTCTGTAACTACAGTCTGGGCTTAATTCTCCAAGATTTACAAGAATGCATAACTCCACCTAGATGTGTGAAACCATTTTCTCTAAACCATTTAAACGACATATGCAAAATAGTATTTGTATTTACATAATGTTTCAGAATGCTGCTTTCGACAAAAAGACCCTTGTATAAACTGATTTCTTAATTGCATATATATATATATATAATCACAATTTTGTAATATTCAACACAGGATATTAGTACTTTTATTACTTTGAAAAATATAATGAGATACTAATTTGTAATGTAAAATGTTTTTCTTTAGTCCTTTAACATATAGAATTGAAGTTAGAACTTGGAGAAACAACTGGTGATATCTTTCATGTAAAGATCGAGTACCTTTTTTAACTTATATGGCTTTGGATATAAGGTTCCGTACCAGTGAAACATCTTTTGATGTAGCTGTTGACATTTTGCTGAACCTGCCTGTCTTTGTGGATGTGTTCGCTCACAAGTGTGCCTTTTCCTGATCTCCCAGAGGAAGCTTTACTGTAGAGCAAGCTTTATACTGGGCTATTATTCAATGTCTCTGCGACAAAACACACCTTTTGTTGTCTGTGAGTTGAGCACAACCATTCATTGGAGCCTCTGCTCTTTATATAAATAGATCCTGGGCTTTATCTATGCACTGCCCCGTTATAAAAGGTTTCTGTTTCAGAGAAATCACCTCCCTACAGCATAGAATCCAATTCACCTGCTTGATGTCCTTCTTAACCTCTTCGTTTTTTCTTCTGGCGACCCCACACTATCTTTTCTTATTCCTTCTGTTAAGGGTGAGAACAATTTAGCTCTAGCCATACTTCACTTAGCAACCCAGTGACTTCCTCTTAATCAATGTCGTTTTCTCATTTAAAGCTGTTGCCATCAGCATTTGTTGGGCTGATGAGGGAGGTTATTTGTTCTTTGGCAACTTAAAAACTGTTGCTAAGCTGTTCTAGGCTGCGTTTTCCATATAACGATGTGACTTGCTGATTAGTACGATGTATTGTTGTGCCTAGCCATTCACCACTATTTTACAAACACAGTCGTATGTTTGTCGTTTGAACCACATTAGATCAACAATACACGGTCATTGATAATGACATTATATGCAATCGGTGGGGTAATAACGTTTGCTATCTAAGTTCTCAGAGATGCTGCTGAATTGAACATGGCATCTGATGACTAATTTACAATTTTCTTCCCCTGTCATTTTGCTTTATACGATGCTTAAGTCATCATGGGTTCCCTTAGACATGTATGCACATGTGCAATCTTCAAAATTGGTGCTTATTGAGCTAAAATATATATAGATTAAAAGGTATAAATATTTAAATAGAATGGAAGATATAGATTGTACTGCATGTTAGCTTGCTTTTTGTGCCCAAGAACATCATTTATTTATTTCCATATGTCTAACTAACAAGAAACTGTAGTTCCAATCGTGTAAGTTTTCGATGCTGTTTCCAAATGTTCGTGTGAACTGTGGTTTTGGGAAACACAGAATTGTTTAACTATGTTAGCAAAGGATGGAATTTGCGACCATAGCCGGCTAACAATGCTTTTGGGAAACAGACCCTTGAATGGTTTTCAGTATACTGGTACAGTATGTGGTTGCTGGGTCTTTACTCTTTACTATGTGGTTGCCATGTGTTGTTGAATTTACGTGATTTTTTTGTGTTCTTATGCTATGTGGTTTCTTGAGTTTCTAAGGCTTTCTGAGTGGTTTTCAGCAAACTTCTGCCCATAAAGCAAATTATATTAAATACATAATTAAATATATTACAATATATATATATATATATATATATATATATATATATATATATATATATATATATATATATATATATATATATATAAAATGGCCAACAATGTGGATAATTTAGGTTTTAAAATATATTTGCATGAACATGTTTGAATTATTTGTGTGTGTGCGTGTGTGCATATGTAAAAAAAAAAAAAAAAAAAAAAAAAAAAAAAAATATATATATATATATATATATATATATATATATATATATATATATATATATATATATATATATATATATATATATATATATATATATATATATATATATATATATATATCCTTGACTTCTGCATGTCAATCAACAGCAGTAAGCTCACGGTCTGTATACTTGTACCCAAAGTCATGTTGTTTTGGTTCTTTAGCTGCTGTGTTCAAACACTTGTTGGCTTCCCCACTGTGAAAGATAACTGTGGATTTATATATTATAAAAAGAGTATTGAAAAGCATGCATGCTCATCTTTGAAACTACAGAAGTTTCAGACTAAAGGAAAGGTCAGGCATCTTGAACAGATTTCTGTCCAAGATAAAGGTGCCATATTGTGCTTTGAACCAGCATTGATTCTTGTGTTTGATGTCCAAGTGAATCGAAAGGCTTTGGACTTACTCCTTAGAAAGTTTTACTGGAAGTGATGGGAAGTGATTTTATGGGAAACAAGCAATTAGACAAAGGATACCACTTGAGTACCACATCCATCAGCTTCCCTTGTATTCATTTGTTTTATTTAACATTAAACAAGTTTTATCCTTGGTACTTTTGACAAATATGTTGATTTCAAACTTGGCCACACATGAATTGCAAGACTCATGTGGCCCTCAGGTGTTTTGGGATGCACACTTTATTTTGCCCGTACAACTGAAATATCATGTAAATTGATTGTGCTTTTAGTCCTTGCATATTGGAATAACTGACTGTTTAGCTGGTTCATTATTATTTCTGGTCTCTTAATGGTAATGCTACCTCCACTGAGTAATAATCTCAAGCATCATTACTCCACTAAACAAGCAGAACAGGTATGAGGATGAAATAAGCCAAACTGTGTAACTGCACCAATAAGTATATAATACATGATATACATGGTTTCAAAAACTGTATACATTATAACTGGTCCCCAAAGGGGACTAGCACAGATCTATTGAATATGAGACCCCAACATAGTTCAGCCAGACCCACCTGCCACAGGACAGATCATAATCTAAGGGGGTGTTTAAATTACTAAGATTGTTTACATTCAACTAAAATGGGAATTTTTTTATGCGTTTTGGCCACTCATTTATACAACAACAGCATTTTGGTGGCCTGAAAACACAAACTTTGGAAAGTGGGTTTCAACATAACAATACCATTATCGTTTCCAGGTAAAGTACAACATTTTGTGAAAACGGTGATGTTATGTGTAGGCGTATTATGTTTGTGTAATGTTTCTTTACAAAGTGACACCAGCAACCACTGGTCTGGCATAAATACTACAGAGTTTTTGCCTGTCATTGGTAATGGGGATGGTTTTTTTACAACGTTGTCATCTGTTTGTGTAAAACGCGAAGGAAAACGTTTCTATCATTTACACTTTGTTGTCGTGTATACATACCGACAGGAGTTTGTGGCTAAGAAATCTGAAAGAATGTTAAAAAAAAATATATATATATATATTTTTAGTGCTGTCAGCCCCAGTTTTTAACGATAAGGAAAAACTAGAGTTTTGTGAATTTTTTTATTTATTTTGTATATAAGTGTTCCTGTTTCCTTCATAATATATAAAGAATTTGCTTTGGCTTCACAGCTTGAAGTTAAGTAACTCCAGCTTTCAGAATAAAAGATACAAAAGCTGGGGCAGTACATTTTTAAAATGAAGTCCTTTGTACCATATTTACAGCTTAAGGGTACATATTGGTACCTTGCAAGTACATATTGGTCTCTATAATGTACATATTAGTACCTAAATGGTATATATGAGTATCTTTTAAAAGGATACCGCCCCAGTGACAGCTTTTGTACCTTTTTGTGCCATCTTTTTGTCTTCTAAACAGAAGGGCAGTGCAGTTTATATTTTATGATGTTTCTTGCAAACATGAGCTTGATAATCAAGGACAGGTGACAAAGAACTCTCTACCCCTCTCACGCTTTATTTACCTCCACCTCATTCAGCATCAAGTGATATTACTCACTGATAGCGAAAGTCGTTCACGAACTCTTCAATCAAGGAGGGCATGACTGCGGCCCAAATAATGAAGATCTAAAGGACCTCCGACATTGATAGTAATGGCACCAAAAAAACACTGCAAAATGCCACCACCAGCTCGGCTCGCAATCAAGAAGCTTGTTAAATTATGCGCAGTCACAATCTGTACCTGAAACCAAACATCTCAATTGATTAGGCACTCCGGTGGCTTTGGCATGCCGTGCCTGAAGTATTTGTGGTCTTAATACCATCTGTCTTATGAATAGAACATGTTTTTCTCCCTCACGATGGGGAACAAATATTAATTTGCAAAGGCTTTTGTTTTAACGTCAAACGCTGGACACCTTTTGTTAGAGTAAGCGGCTTTAGAACGACGTCTTGATGGTGGGTGTACCTGAGGTTATTTGTATGTTCACCTACTGTAGTCAACCGTTTTGTGTACCACCAAATAGGATACATTTTTCTTCAATGATACATTTAGCAAAAACCAGACTCGTAGGAATGTGAAGATTGCTCTTGAAATGAGAGTTGACAATTAATATTTTAACAAGAATATTACTCATGTAATAAATTATGGAATTACACTGGTTTCTTAATATGAAGTATGCAATTTTAGAGCTTGAACTGTTGGTTTTGTCTCAGTACTCTTCTTGGAGTTGGCTGAGGTATGATAGACGAAGCCGTACCAGTTAATTATGCCTTCATAAATATCATACTCTCTAAAATGACTAGCCAAAGTACAGTGAGTTCAATCTGGAATTGGAGACTTGTGGCTTCCTATAATGATGTCTTTAATGGATACTGAAATATTAATCATTCACGATGATATGTAACTCTTGGCTTTGGCTCTCAGGGAAGACACGCATACAGAGTGGGCAGAGTTTCTCAGATTACGTGTTACTGTATTCCAGTGTTGGTCTGTGTAAGGTGTCCTTTACACAAATGACTAAACATGTACATCTATTTAGCTTTAGCTATCTGTGTCATGTTAAAAATAAGGAAACAATACAATATGTAACATATAATGTAATATACTATGCGAATGATTATTTTGCATATAGGTTTTCTCACTCCTCTACTGACATGTAAGTACCATCTAGTTTTATGTATTGTTTGTTTAGATGTTGTGGGTGTTAGTGATATGTAGATATTCTGATAT